>NW_027017240.1:0-195287 GCF_036013445.1 Caloenas nicobarica
CAGTAGAGCCCGACAGAGCCCGACAGAGCCCGACAGAGCCCGACAGGGCCCGACAGAGCCCGACAGAGCCCGACAGAGCCCGACAGGGCCCAGTAGAGCCCGACAGAGCCCGACAGAGCCCGACAGAACCCGTCAGAGCCTGACAGAGCCCGACAAAGCCCGACAGAGCCCGACAGAGTCCGACAGGGCCCAGTAGAGCCCGACAGAGCCCGACAGAGCCCGACAGAGCCCGACAGGGCCCGACAGAGCCCGACAGAGCCCGACAGGGCCCAGTAGAGCCCGACAGAGTCCGACAGAGCCCGACAGAGCCCGACAGAGCCCAGTAGAGCCCGACAGAGCCCGACAGAGCCCGACAGAGCCCGACAGGGCCCGACAGAGCCCGACAGGGCCCGACAGGGCCCGACAGAGCCCGACAGGGCCCGACAGAGCCCGACAGGGCCCAGTAGAGCCCGACAGAGCCCGACAGAGCCCGACAGAGCCCAGTAGAGCCCGACAGAGCCCGACAGAGCCCGACAGAGCCCAGTAGAGCCCGACAGAGCCCGACAGGGCCCGACAGGGTCCGACAGGGCCCAGTAGAGCCCGACAGAGCCCGACAGAGCCCAGTAGAGCCCAGTAGAGCCCGACAGAGCCCGACAGAGCCCGACAGAGCCCGACAGGGACCGACAGAGCCCGACAGAGCCCGACAGGGCCCGACAGGGCCCGACAGAGCCCGACAGGGCCCAAAAGGGCCCGACAGGGCCCAGTAGAGCCCGAAAGAGCCCGATAGAGCCCAGTAGAGCCCAGTAGAGCCCGACAGGGCCCGACAGGGCCCGACAGGGCCCAGTAGAGCCCGACAGAGCCCGACAGAGCCTGACAGAGCCCGACAGGGCCCGACAGGGCCCGACAGAGCCCGACAGAGCCCGACAGGGCCCAGTAGAGCCCGACAGAGCCCGACAGAGCCCGACAGGGCCCGACAGAGCCCGACAGAGCCCGACAGGGCCCGACAGAGCCCGACAGAGCCCGACAGGGCCCGACAGGGCCCGACAGAGCCCGACAGAGCCCGACAGGGCCCGACAGAGCCCGACAGGGCCCGACAGGGCCTGACAGGGCCCAGTAGAGCCCGATAGAGCCCGACAGAGCCCGACAGAGCCCGACAGAGCCCGACAGAGCCCGACAGAACCCGACAGAGCCCGACAGAGCCCAGTAGAGCCCGACAGAGCCCGACAGAGCCCGACAGAGCCCGACAGGGCCCGACAGGGCCCGACAGGGCCCAGTAGAGCCCGACAGAGCCCGACAGAGCCCGACAGAGCCCAGTAGAGCCCGACAGAGCCCGACAGAGCCCGACAGAGCCCGACAGGGCCCGACAGGGCCCGACAGAGCCCAGTAGAGCCCGACAGAGCCCGACAGAGCCCGACAGAACCCGACAGAGCCCGACAGAGCCCAGTAGAGCCCGACAGAGCCCGACAGAGCCCGACAGAGCCCGACAGGGCCCGAGAGGGCCCAGTAGAGCCCGACAGAGCCCGACAGAGCCCGACAGAGCCCAACAGGGCCCGACAGAGCCCGACAGAGCCCGACAGAGCCCGACAGGGCCCAGTAGAGCCCGACAGAGCCCGACAGAGCCCGACAGAACCCGTCAGAGCCCGACAAAGCCCGACAGAGCCCGACAGCGTCCGACAGGGCCCAGTAGAGCCCGACAGAGCCCGACAGAGCCCGACAGAGCCCGACAGGGCCCGACAGAGCCCGACAGAGCCCGACAGGGCCCAGTAGAGCCCGACAGAGCCCGACAGAGCCCGACAGAGCCCAGTAGAGCCCGACAGAGCCCGACAGAGCCCGACAGAGCCCGACAGGGCCCGACAGAGCCCGACAGGGCCCGACAGGGCCCGACAGAGCCCGACAGAGCCCGACAGGGCCCGACAGAGCCCGACAGGGCCCAGTAGAGCCCGACAGAGCCCGACAGAGCCCGACAGAGCCCAGTAGAGCCCGACAGAGCCCGACAGAGCCCGACAGAGCCCGACAGAGCCCGACAGGGCCCAGTAGAGCCCGACAGAGCCCGACAGAGCCTGACAGAGCCCGACAGGGCCCGACAGGGCCCGACAGAGCCCGACAGGGCCCAACAGAGCCCGACAGGGCCCGACAGGGCCCGACAGGGCCCGACAGAGCCCGACAGGGCCCGACAGGGCCCGACAGGGCCCGACAGGGCCCAGTAGAGCCCGATAGAGCCCGACAGAGCCCGACAGAGCCCGACAGGGCCCGACAGAGCCCGACAGAGCCCGACAGGGCCCGACAGGGCCCGACAGGGCCCGATAGAGCCCGACAGGGCCCGACAGAGCCCGACAGGGCCCGACAGGGCACGACAGAGCCCGAAAGAGCCCGACAGGGCCCGACAGAGCCCGACAGAGCCCGACAGAGCCCGACAGAGCCCAACAGGGCCCGACAGGGCCCAGTAGAGCCCGACAGAGCCCAGTAGAGCCCAGTAGAGCCCGACAGAGCCCGACAGAGCCCGACAGAGCCCGACAGGGCCCGACAGGGCCCAGTAGAGCCCGACAGAGCCCGACAGGGCCCGACAGAGCCCGACAGAGCCCGACAGGGCCCGACAGAGCCCCACAGAACCCGACAGGGCCCAGTAGAGCCCGACAGAGTCCGACAGAGCCCGACAGAGCCCGACAGGGCCCGACAGAGCCCGACAGAGCCCGACAGGGCCCGACAGGGCCCGACAGAGCCCGACAGGGCCCGACAGAGCCCGACAGAGCCCGACAGAGTCCAGTAGAGCCCGACAGAGCCCGACAGAGCCCAGTAGAGCCCAGTAGAGCCCGACAGAGCCCGACAGAGCCCGACAGAGCCCGACAGAGCCCGACAGAGCCCAGTAGAGCCCGACAGAGCCCGACCGAGCCCGACAGAGCCCGACAGGGCCCGACAGGGCCCGACAGAGCCCCGTAGAGCCCGACAGAGCCTGACAGAGCCCGACAGAACCCGACAGAGCCCGACAGAGCCCAGTAGAGCCCGACAGAGCCCGACAGAGCCCGACAGAGCCCGACAGGGCCCGACAGGGCCCGACAGAGCCCGACAGGGCCCGACAGAGCCCGACAGGGCCCAGTAGAGCCCGACAGAGCCCGACAGAGCCCGACAGAGCCCAGTAGAGCCCGACAGAGCCCGACAGAGCCCGACAGAGCCCAGTAGAGCCCGACAGAGCCCGACAGGGCCCGACAGGGTCCGACAGGGCCCAGTAGAGCCCGACAGAGCCCGACAGAGCCCAGTAGAGCCCAGTAGAGCCCGACAGAGCCCGACAGAGCCCGACAGAGCCCGACAGGGACCGACAGAGCCCGACAGAGCCCGACAGGGCCCGACAGGGCCCGACAGAGCCCGACAGGGCCCAAAAGGGCCCGACAGGGCCCAGTAGAGCCCGAAAGAGCCCGATAGAGCCCAGTAGAGCCCAGTAGAGCCCGACAGGGCCCGACAGGGCCCGACAGGGCCCAGTAGAGCCCGACAGAGCCCGACAGAGCCTGACAGAGCCCGACAGGGCCCGACAGGGCCCGACAGAGCCCGACAGAGCCCGACAGGGCCCAGTAGAGCCCGACAGAGCCCGACAGAGCCCGACAGGGCCCGACAGAGCCCGACAGAGCCCGACAGGGCCCGACAGAGCCCGACAGAGCCCGACAGGGCCCGACAGGGCCCGACAGAGCCCGACAGAGCCCGACAGGGCCCGACAGAGCCCGACAGGGCCCGACAGGGCCTGACAGGGCCCAGTAGAGCCCGATAGAGCCCGACAGAGCCCGACAGAGCCCGACAGAGCCCGACAGAGCCCGACAGAACCCGACAGAGCCCGACAGAGCCCAGTAGAGCCCGACAGAGCCCGACAGAGCCCGACAGAGCCCGACAGGGCCCGACAGGGCCCGACAGGGCCCAGTAGAGCCCGACAGAGCCCGACAGAGCCCGACAGAGCCCGACAGAGCCCAGTAGAGCCCGACAGAGCCCGACAGAGCCCGACAGAGCCCGACAGGGCCCGACAGGGCCCGACAGAGCCCAGTAGAGCCCGACAGAGCCCGACAGAGCCCGACAGAACCCGACAGAGCCCGAAAGAGCCCAGTAGAGCCCGACAGAGCCCGACAGAGCCCGACAGAGCCCGACAGGGCCCGAGAGGGCCCAGTAGAGCCCGACAGAGCCCGACAGAGCCCGACAGAGCCCAACAGGGCCCGACAGAGCCCGACAGAGCCCGACAGAGCCCGACAGGGCCCAGTAGAGCCCGACAGAGCCCGACAGAGCCCGACAGAACCCGTCAGAGCCCGACAAAGCCCGACAGAGCCCGACAGCGTCCGACAGGGCCCAGTAGAGCCCGACAGAGCCCGACAGGGCCCGACAGAGCCCGACAGAGCCCGACAGGGCCCAGTAGAGCCCGACAGAGCCCGACAGAGCCCGACAGAGCCCGACAGAGCCCAGTAGAGCCCGACAGAGCCCGACAGAGCCCGACAGAGCCCGACAGGGCCCGACAGAGCCCGACAGGGCCCGACAGGGCCCGACAGAGCCCGACAGAGCCCGACAGGGCCCAGTAGAGCCCGACAGAGCCCGACAGAGCCCGACAGAGCCCGACAGAGCCCAGTAGAGCCCGACAGAGCCCGACAGAGCCCGACAGAGCCCGACAGGGCCCGACAGAGCCCGACAGGGCCCGACAGGGCCCGACAGAGCCCGACAGAGCCCGACAGGGCCCGACAGAGCCCGACAGGGCCCAGTAGAGCCCGACAGAGCCCGACAGAGCCCGACAGAGCCCAGTAGAGCCCGACAGAGCCCGACAGAGCCCGACAGAGCCCGACAGAGCCCGACAGGGCCCAGTAGAGCCCGACAGAGCCCGACAGAGCCTGACAGAGCCCGACAGGGCCCGACAGGGCCCGACAGAGCCCGACAGGGCCCAACAGAGCCCGACAGAGCCCGACAGGGCCCGACAGGGCCCGACAGGGCCCGACAGAGCCCGACAGGGCCCGACAGGGCCCGACAGGGCCCGACAGGGCCCAGTAGAGCCCGATAGAGCCCGACAGAGCCCGACAGAGCCCGACAGGGCCCGACAGAGCCCGACAGAGCCCGACAGGGCCCGACAGGGCCCGACAGGGCCCGATAGAGCCCGACAGGGCCCGACAGAGCCCGACAGGGCCCGACAGGGCACGACAAAGCCCGAAAGAGCCCGACAGGGCCCGACAGAGCCCGACAGAGCCCGACAGAGCCCGACAGAGCCCAACAGGGCCCGACAGGGCCCAGTAGAGCCCGACAGAGCCCAGTAGAGCCCAGTAGAGCCCGACAGAGCCCGACAGAGCCCGACAGAGCCCGACAGGGCCCGACAGGGCCCAGTAGAGCCCGACAGAGCCCGACAGGGCCCGACAGAGCCCGACAGAGCCCGACAGGGCCCGACAGAGCCCCACAGAACCCGACAGGGCCCAGTAGAGCCCGACAGAGTCCGACAGAGCCCGACAGAGCCCGACAGGGCCCGACAGAGCCCGACAGAGCCCGACAGGGCCCGACAGGGCCCGACAGGGCCCGACAGGGCCCGACAGAGCCCGACAGAGCCCGACAGAGTCCAGTAGAGCCCGACAGAGCCCGACAGAGCCCAGTAGAGCCCAGTAGAGCCCGACAGAGCCCGACAGAGCCCGACAGAGCCCGACAGAGCCCGACAGAGCCCAGTAGAGCCCGACAGAGCCCGACAGAGCCCGACAGAGCCCGACAGGGCCCGACAGGGCCCGACAGAGCCCCGTAGAGCCCGACAGAGCCTGACAGAGCCCGACAGAACCCGACAGAGCCCGACAGAGCCCAGTAGAGCCCGACAGAGCCCGACAGAGCCCGACAGAGCCCGACAGGGCCCGAGAGGGCCCAGTAGAGCCCGACAGAGCCCGACAGAGCCCGACAGAGCCCGACAGGGCCCGACAGAGCCCGACAGAGCCCGACAGGGCCCAGTAGAGCCCGACAGAGCCCGACAGAGCCCGACAGAACCCGTCAGAGCCCGACAGAGCCCGACAAAGCCCGACAGAGCCCGACAGAGTCCGACAGGGCCCAGTAGAGCCCGACAGAGCCCGACAGAGCCCGACAGAGCCCGACAGGGCCCGACAGAGCCCGACAGAGCCTGACAGGGCCCAGTAGAGCCCGACAGAGCCCGACAGAGCCCGACAGAGCCCGACAGAGCCCAGTAGAGCCCGACAGAGCCCGACAGAGCCCGACAGAGCCCGACAGGGCCCGACAGGGCCCGACAGAGCCCGACAGAGCCCGACAGGGCCCGACAGGGCCCGACAGAGCCCGACAGAGCCCGACAGGGCCCGACAGAGCCCGACAGGGCCCAGTAGAGCCCGACAGAGCCCGACAGAGCCCGACAGAGCCCAGTAGAGCCCGACAGAGCCCGACAGAGCCCGACAGAGCCCGACAGGGCCCGACAGGGCCCGACAGAGCCCGACAGGGCCCGACAGAGCCCGACAGAGCCCGACAGAGTCCAGTAGAGCCCGACAGAGCCCGACAGAGCCCAGTAGAGCCCAGTAGAGCCCGACAGAGCCCGACAGAGCCCGACAGAGCCCGACAGAACCCGACAGAGCCCGACAGAGACCAGTAGAGCCCGACAGAGCCCGACAGAGCCCGACAGAGCCCGACAGGGCCCGACAGGGCCCAGTAGAGCCCGACAGAGCCCGACAGAGCCCGACAGAACCCGACAGAGCCCGACAGCGCCCGACAGAGCCCGACAGAGCCCGACAGGGCCCGACAGAGCCCGATAGAGCCCGACAGGGCCCGACAGAGCCCGACAGAGCCCGACAGGTCCCAGTAGTGCCCAGTAGAGCCCGACAGAGCCCAGTAGAGCCCGACAGAGCCCGACAGAGCCCTACAGAGCCCGACAGGGCCCGACAGGGCCCAACAGAGCCCGACAGGGCCCGACAGAGCCCGACAGAGCCCGACAGAGCCCGACAGGGCCCGACAGAGCCTGACAGAGCCCGACAGGGCCCAGTAGAGCCCGACAGAGCCCGACAGAGCCCGACAGAGCCCGACAGAGCCCAGTAGAGCCCGACAGAGCCCGACAGAGCCCGACAGAGCCCGACAGGGCCCGACAGAGCCCGACAGAGCCCGACAGGGCCCGACAGAGCCCGACAGATCCCGACAGGGCCCGACAGGGCCCAGTAGAGCCCGACAGAGCCCGACAGAGCCCGACAGGGCCCGACAGGGCCCGACAGGGCCCGACAGAGCCCAGTAGAGCCCGACAGAGCCCGACAGAGACCGACAGAGCCCGACAGGGCCCGAGAGGGCCCAGTAGAGCCCGACAGAGCCCGACAGAGCCCGACAGAGCCCGACAGGGCCCGACAGAGCCCGACAGAGCCCGACAGAGCCCGACAGGGCCCGACAGAGCCCGACAGAGCCCGACAGAGCCCGACAGAACCCGTCAGAGCCCGACAGAGCCCGACAAAGCCCGACAGAGCCCGACAGAGTCCGACAGGGCCCAGTAGAGCCCGACAGAGCCCGACAGAGCCCGACAGAGCCCGACAGGGCCCGACAGAGCCCGACAGAGCCCGACAGGGCCCAGTAGAGCCCGACAGAGCCCGACAGAGCCCAGTAGAGCCCGACAGAGCCCGACAGAGCCCGACAGAGCCCGACAGGGCCCGACAGAGCCCGACAGGGCCCGACAGGGCCCGACAGAGCCCGACAGAGCCCGACAGGGCCCGACAGAGCCCGACAGGGCCCAGTAGAGCCCGACAGAGCCCGACAGAGCCCGACAGAGCCCAGTAGAGCCCGACAGAGCCCGACAGAGCCCGACAGAGCCCAGTAGAGCCCGACAGAGCCCGACAGGGCCCGACAGGGTCCGACAGGGCCCAGTAGAGCCCGACAGAGCCCGACAGAGCCCAGTAGAGCCCAGTAGAGCCCGACAGAGCCCGACAGAGCCCGACAGAGCCCGACAGGGACCGACAGAGCCCGACAGAGCCCGACAGGGCCCGACAGGGCCCGACAGAGCCCGACAGGGCCCAACAGGGCCCAACAGGGCCCAGTAGAGCCCGAAAGAGCCCGATAGAGCCCAGTAGAGCCCAGTAGAGCCCGACAGGGCCCGACAGGGCCCGACAGGGCCCAGTAGAGCCCGACAGAGCCCGACAGAGCCTGACAGAGCCCGACAGGGCCCGACAGGGCCCAGTAGAGCCCGACAGAGCCCGACAGGGCCCGACAGGGCCCAACAGGGCCCAGTAGAGCCCGACAGAGCCCGACAGAGCCCGACAGAGCCCGACAGAGCCCAGTAGAGCCCGACAGAGCCCGACAGAGCCCGACAGAGCCCGACAGGGCCCGACAGGGCCCGACAGAGCCCGACAGGGCCCGACAGGGCCCGACAGAGCCCAGTAGAGCCCGACAGAGCCCGACAGAGCCCGACAGAACCCGACAGAGCCCGACAGAGCCCAGTAGAGCCCGACAGAGCCCGACAGAGCCCGACAGAGCCCGACATGGCCCGACAGGGCCCGACAGGGCCCAGTAGAGCCCGACAGAGCCCGACAGAGCCCGACAGAGCCCAGTAGAGCCCAGTAGAGCCCGACAGAGCCCGACAGAGCCCGACAGAGCCCGACAGAACCCGACAGAGCCCGACAGAGACCAGTTGAGCCCGACAGAGCCCGACAGAGCCTGACAGAGCCCGACAGGGCCCGACAGGGCCCAGTAGAGCCCGACAGAGCCCGACAGAGCCCGACAGGGCCCGACAGAGCCTGACAGAGCCCGACAGGGCCCAGTAGAGCCCGACAGGGCCCAACAGAGCCCGACAGGGCCCGACAGAGCCCGACAGAGCCCTACAGAGCCCGACAGGGCCCGACAGAGCCTGACAGAGCCCGACAGGGCCCAGTAGAGCCCGACAGAGCCCGACAGAGCCCGACAGAGCCCAGTAGAGCCCGACAGAGCCCGACAGAGCCCGACAGAGCCCGACAGGGCCCGACAGAGCCCGACAGAGCCCGACAGAGCCCAGTAGAGCCCAGTAGAGCCCGACAGAGCCCGACAGAGCCCGACAGAGCCCGACAGAACCCGACAGAGCCCGACAGAGACCAGTTGAGCCCGACAGAGCCCGACAGAGCCCGACAGAGCCCGACAGGGCCCGACAGGGCCCAGTAGAGCCCGACAGAGCCCGACAGAACCCGACAGAGCCCGACAGCGCCCGACAGAGCCCGACAGAGCCCGACAGAGCCCGACAGGGCCCGACAGAGCCCGATAGAGCCCGACAGGGCCCGACAGAGCCCGACAGAGCCCGACAGGTCCCAGTAGTGCCCAGTAGAGCCCGACAGAGCCCAGTAGAGCCCGACAGAGCCCGACAGAGCCCTACAGAGCCTGACAGGGCCCGACAGGGCCCAACAGAGCCCGACAGGGCCCGACAGAGCCCGACAGAGCCCGACAGAGCCCGACAGGGCCCGACAGAGCCTGACAGAGCCCGACAGGGCCCAGTAGAACCCGACAGAGCCCGACAGAGCCCGACAGAGCCCGACAGAGCCCAGTAGAGCCCGACAGAGCCCGACAGAGCCCGACAGAGCCCGACAGGGCCCGACAGAGCCCGACAGAGCCCGACAGGGCCCGACAGAGCCCGACAGAGCCCGACAGGGCCCGACAGGGCCCAGTAGAGCCCGACAGAGCCCGACAGAGCCCGACAGGGCCCGACAGGGCCCGACAGGGCCCGACAGAGCCCAGTAGAGCCCGACAGAGCCCGACAGAGCCCGACAGAGCCCGACAGGGCCCGAGAGGGCCCAGTAGAGCCCGACAGAGTCCGACAGAGCCCGACAGAGCCCGACAGGGCCCGACAGAGCCCGACAGAGCCCGACAGAGCCCGACAGGGCCCGACAGAGCCCGACAGAGCCCGACAGAGCCCGACAGAACCCGACAGAGCCCGACAAAGCCCGACAGAGCCCGACAGAGCCCGACAGAGTCCGACAGGGCCCAGTAGAGCCCGACAGAGCCCGACAGAGCCCGACAGAGCCCGACAGGGCCCGACAGAGCCCGACAGAGCCCGACAGGGCCCAGTAGAGCCCGACAGAGCCCGACAGAGCCCGACAGAGCCCGACAGAGCCCAGTAGAGCCCGACAGAGCCCGACAGAGCCCGACAGAGCCCGACAGGGCCCGACAGAGCCCGACAGGGCCCGACAGGGCCCGACAGAGCCCGACAGAGCCCGACAGGGCCCGACAGAGCCCGACAGGGCCCAGTAGAGCCCGACAGAGCCCGACAGAGCCCGACAGAGCCCAGTAGAGCCCGACAGAGCCCGACGGAGCCCGACAGAGCCCGACAGGGCCCAGTAGAGCCCGACAGAGCCCGACAGAGCCCGACAGAGCCCGACAGAGCCCAGTAGAGCCCGACAGAGCCCGACAGAGCCCGACAGAGCCCGACAGGGCCCGACAGAGCCCGACAGGGCCCGACAGGGCCCGACAGAGCCCGACAGAGCCCGACAGGGCCCGACAGAGCCCGACAGGGCCCGACAGGGCCCGACAGAGCCCGACAGAGCCCGACAGGGCCCGACAGAGCCCGACAGGGCCCAGTAGAGCCCGACAGAGCCCGACAGAGCCCGACAGAGCCCAGTAGAGCCCGACAGAGCCCGACAGAGCCCGACAGAGCCCGACAGAGCCCGACAGGGCCCAGTAGAGCCCGACAGAGCCCGACAGAGCCTGACAGAGCCCGACAGGGCCCGACAGGGCCCGACAGAGCCCGACAGGGCCCAACAGAGCCCGACAGAGCCCGACAGGGCCCGACAGGGCCCGACAGGGCCCGACAGAGCCCGACAGGGCCCGACAGGGCCCGACAGGGCCCGACAGGGCCCAGTAGAGCCCGATAGAGCCCGACAGAGCCCGACAGAGCCCGACAGGGCCCGACAGAGCCCGACAGAGCCCGACAGGGCCCGACAGGGCCCGACAGGGCCCGATAGAGCCCGACAGGGCCCGACAGAGCCCGACAGGGCCCGACAGGGCACGACAAAGCCCGAAAGAGCCCGACAGGGCCCGACAGAGCCCGACAGAGCCCGACAGAGCCCGACAGAGCCCAACAGGGCCCGACAGGGCCCAGTAGAGCCCGACAGAGCCCAGTAGAGCCCAGTAGAGCCCGACAGAGCCCGACAGAGCCCGACAGAGCCCGACAGGGCCCGACAGGGCCCAGTAGAGCCCGACAGAGCCCGACAGGGCCCGACAGAGCCCGACAGAGCCCGACAGGGCCCGACAGAGCCCCACAGAACCCGACAGGGCCCAGTAGAGCCCGACAGAGTCCGACAGAGCCCGACAGAGCCCGACAGGGCCCGACAGAGCCCGACAGAGCCCGACAGGGCCCGACAGGGCCCGACAGGGCCCGACAGGGCCCGACAGAGCCCGACAGAGCCCGACAGAGTCCAGTAGAGCCCGACAGAGCCCGACAGAGCCCAGTAGAGCCCAGTAGAGCCCGACAGAGCCCGACAGAGCCCGACAGAGCCCGACAGAGCCCGACAGAGCCCAGTAGAGCCCGACAGAGCCCGACAGAGCCCGACAGAGCCCGACAGGGCCCGACAGGGCCCGACAGAGCCCCGTAGAGCCCGACAGAGCCTGACAGAGCCCGACAGAACCCGACAGAGCCCGACAGAGCCCAGTAGAGCCCGACAGAGCCCGACAGAGCCCGACAGAGCCCGACAGGGCCCGAGAGGGCCCAGTAGAGCCCGACAGAGCCCGACAGAGCCCGACAGAGCCCGACAGGGCCCGACAGAGCCCGACAGAGCCCGACAGGGCCCAGTAGAGCCCGACAGAGCCCGACAGAGCCCGACAGAACCCGTCAGAGCCCGACAGAGCCCGACAAAGCCCGACAGAGCCCGACAGAGTCCGACAGGGCCCAGTAGAGCCCGACAGAGCCCGACAGAGCCCGACAGAGCCCGACAGGGCCCGACAGAGCCCGACAGAGCCTGACAGGGCCCAGTAGAGCCCGACAGAGCCCGACAGAGCCCGACAGAGCCCGACAGAGCCCAGTAGAGCCCGACAGAGCCCGACAGAGCCCGACAGAGCCCGACAGGGCCCGACAGGGCCCGACAGAGCCCGACAGAGCCCGACAGGGCCCGACAGGGCCCGACAGAGCCCGACAGAGCCCGACAGGGCCCGACAGAGCCCGACAGGGCCCAGTAGAGCCCGACAGAGCCCGACAGAGCCCGACAGAGCCCAGTAGAGCCCGACAGAGCCGGACAGAGCCCGACAGAGCCCGACAGGGCCCGACAGGGCCCGACAGAGCCCGACAGGGCCCGACAGAGCCCGACAGAGCCCGACAGAGTCCAGTAGAGCCCGACAGAGCCCGACAGAGCCCAGTAGAGCCCAGTAGAGCCCGACAGAGCCCGACAGAGCCCGACAGAGCCCGACAGAACCCGACAGAGCCCGACAGAGACCAGTAGAGCCCGACAGAGCCCGACAGAGCCCGACAGAGCCCGACAGGGCCCGACAGGGCCCAGTAGAGCCCGACAGAGCCCGACAGAGCCCGACAGAACCCGACAGAGCCCGACAGCGCCCGACAGAGCCCGACAGAGCCCGACAGGGCCCGACAGAGCCCGATAGAGCCCGACAGGGCCCGACAGAGCCCGACAGAGCCCGACAGGTCCCAGTAGTGCCCAGTAGAGCCCGACAGAGCCCAGTAGAGCCCGACAGAGCCCGACAGAGCCCTACAGAGCCCGACAGGGCCCGACAGGGCCCAACAGAGCCCGACAGGGCCCGACAGAGCCCGACAGAGCCCGACAGGGCCCGACAGAGCCTGACAGAGCCCGACAGGGCCCAGTAGAGCCCGACAGAGCCCGACAGAGCCCGACAGAGCCCGACAGAGCCCAGTAGAGCCCGACAGAGCCCGACAGAGCCCGACAGAGCCCGACAGGGCCCGACAGAGCCCGACAGAGCCCGACAGGGCCCGACAGAGCCCGACAGATCCCGACAGGGCCCGACAGGGCCCAGTAGAGCCCGACAGAGCCCGACAGAGCCCGACAGGGCCCGACAGGGCCCGACAGGGCCCGACAGAGCCCAGTAGAGCCCGACAGAGCCCGACAGAGACCGACAGAGCCCGACAGGGCCCGAGAGGGCCCAGTAGAGCCCGACAGAGCCCGACAGAGCCCGACAGAGCCCGACAGGGCCCGACAGAGCCCGACAGAGCCCGACAGAGCCCGACAGGGCTCGACAGAGCCCGACAGAGCCCGACAGAGCCCGACAGAACCCGTCAGAGCCCGACAGAGCCCGACAAAGCCCGACAGAGCCCGACAGAGTCCGACAGGGCCCAGTAGAGCCCGACAGAGCCCGACAGAGCCCGACAGAGCCCGACAGGGCCCGACAGAGCCCGACAGAGCCCGACAGGGCCCAGTAGAGCCCGACAGAGCCCGACAGAGCCCAGTAGAGCCCGACAGAGCCCGACAGAGCCCGACAGAGCCCGACAGGGCCCGACAGAGCCCGACAGGGCCCGACAGGGCCCGACAGAGCCCGACAGAGCCCGACAGGGCCCGACAGAGCCCGACAGGGCCCAGTAGAGCCCGACAGAGCCCGACAGAGCCCGACAGAGCCCAGTAGAGCCCGACAGAGCCCGACAGAGCCCGACAGAGCCCAGTAGAGCCCGACAGAGCCCGACAGGGCCCGACAGGGTCCGACAGGGCCCAGTAGAGCCCGACAGAGCCCGACAGAGCCCAGTAGAGCCCAGTAGAGCCCGACAGAGCCCGACAGAGCCCGACAGAGCCCGACAGGGACCGACAGAGCCCGACAGAGCCCGACAGGGCCCGACAGGGCCCGACAGAGCCCGACAGGGCCCAACAGGGCCCAACAGGGCCCAGTAGAGCCCGAAAGAGCCCGATAGAGCCCAGTAGAGCCCAGTAGAGCCCGACAGGGCCCGACAGGGCCCGACAGGGCCCAGTAGAGCCCGACAGAGCCCGACAGAGCCTGACAGAGCCCGACAGGGCCCGACAGGGCCCAGTAGAGCCCGACAGAGCCCGACAGGGCCCGACAGGGCCCAACAGGGCCCAGTAGAGCCCGACAGAGCCCGACAGAGCCCGACAGAGCCCGACAGAGCCCAGTAGAGCCCGACAGAGCCCGACAGAGCCCGACAGAGCCCGACAGGGCCCGACAGGGCCCGACAGAGCCCGACAGGGCCCGACAGGGCCCGACAGAGCCCAGTAGAGCCCGACAGAGCCCGACAGAGCCCGACAGAACCCGACAGAGCCCGACAGAGCCCAGTAGAGCCCGACAGAGCCCGACAGAGCCCGACAGAGCCCGACATGGCCCGACAGGGCCCGACAGGGCCCAGTAGAGCCCGACAGAGCCCGACAGAGCCCGACAGAGCCCGACAGAGCCCAGTAGAGCCCAGTAGAGCCCGACAGAGCCCGACAGAGCCCGACAGAGCCCGACAGAACCCGACAGAGCCCGACAGAGACCAGTTGAGCCCGACAGAGCCCGACAGAGCCTGACAGAGCCCGACAGGGCCCGACAGGGCCCAGTAGAGCCCGACAGAGCCCGACAGAGCCCGATAGGGCCCGACAGAGCCTGACAGAGCCCGACAGGGCCCAGTAGAGCCCGACAGGGCCCAACAGAGCCCGACAGGGCCCGACAGAGCCCGACAGAGCCCTACAGAGCCCGACAGGGCCCGACAGAGCCTGACAGAGCCCGACAGGGCCCAGTAGAGCCCGACAGAGCCCGACAGAGCCCGACAGAGCCCAGTAGAGCCCGACAGAGCCCGACAGAGCCCGACAGAGCCCGACAGAGCCCGACAGGGCCCGACAGAGCCCGACAGAGCCCGACAGAGCCCAGTAGAGCCCAGTAGAGCCCGACAGAGCCCGACAGAGCCCGACAGAGCCCGACAGAACCCGACAGAGCCCGACAGAGACCAGTTGAGCCCGACAGAGCCCGACAGAGCCCGACAGAGCCCGACAGGGCCCGACAGGGCCCAGTAGAGCCCGACAGAGCCCGACAGAACCCGACAGAGCCCGACAGCGCCCGACAGAGCCCGACAGAGCCCGACAGAGCCCGACAGGGCCCGACAGAGCCCGATAGAGCCCGACAGGGCCCGACAGAGCCCGACAGAGCCCGACAGGTCCCAGTAGTGCCCAGTAGAGCCCGACAGAGCCCAGTAGAGCCGACAGAGCCCGACAGAGCCCTACAGAGCCTGACAGGGCCCGACAGGGCCCAACAGAGCCCGACAGGGCCCGACAGAGCCCGACAGAGCCCGACAGAGCCCGACAGGGCCCGACAGAGCCTGACAGAGCCCGACAGGGCCCAGTAGAACCCGACAGAGCCCGACAGAGCCCGACAGAGCCCGACAGAGCCCAGTAGAGCCCGACAGAGCCCGACAGAGCCCGACAGAGCCCGACAGGGCCCGACAGAGCCCGACAGAGCCCGACAGGGCCCGACAGAGCCCGACAGAGCCCGACAGGGCCCGACAGGGCCCAGTAGAGCCCGACAGAGCCCGACAGAGCCCGACAGGGCCCGACAGGGCCCGACAGGGCCCGACAGAGCCCAGTAGAGCCCGACAGAGCCCGACAGAGCCCGACAGGGCCCGACAGGGCCCGAGAGGGCCCAGTAGAGCCCGACAGAGTCCGACAGAGCCCGACAGAGCCCGACAGGGCCCGACAGAGCCCGACAGAGCCCGACAGAGCCCGACAGGGCCCGACAGAGCCCGACAGAGCCCGACAGAGCCCGACAGAACCCGACAGAGCCCGACAAAGCCCGACAGAGCCCGACAGAGCCCGACAGAGTCCGACAGGGCCCAGTAGAGCCCGACAGAGCCCGACAGAGCCCGACAGAGCCCGACAGGCCCGACAGAGCCCGACAGAGCCCGACAGGGCCCAGTAGAGCCCGACAGAGCCCGACAGAGCCCGACAGAGCCCGACAGAGCCCAGTAGAGCCCGACAGAGCCCGACAGAGCCCGACAGAGCCCGACAGGGCCCGACAGAGCCCGACAGGGCCCGACAGGGCCCGACAGAGCCCGACAGAGCCCGACAGGGCCCGACAGAGCCCGACAGGGCCCAGTAGAGCCCGACAGAGCCCGACAGAGCCCGACAGAGCCCAGTAGAGCCCGACAGAGCCCGACGGAGCCCGACAGAGCCCAGTAGAGCCCGACAGAGCCCGACAGGGCCCGACAGGGTCCGACAGGGCCCAGTAGAGCCCGACAGAGCCCGACAGAGCCCAGTAGAGCCCAGTAGAGCCCGACAGAGCCCGACAGAGCCCGACAGAGCCCGACAGGGACCGACAGAGCCCGACAGAGCCCGACAGGGCCCGACAGGGCCCGACAGAGCCCGACAGGGCCCAACAGGGCCCGACAGGGCCCAGTAGAGCCCGAAAGAGCTTGATAGAGCCCAGTAGAGCCCAGTAGAGCCCGACAGGGCCCGACAGGGCCCGACAGGGCCCAGTAGAGCCCGACAGAGCCCGACAGAGCCTGACAGAGCCCGAAAGGGCCCGACAGGGCCCAGTAGAGCCCGACAGAGCCCGACAGGGCCCGACAGGGCCCGACAGGGCCCAGTAGAGCCCGACAGAGCCCGACAGAGCCCGACAGAGCCCGAGAGAGCCCAGTAGAGCCCGACAGAGCCCGACAGAGCCCGACAGAGCCCGACAGGGCCCGACAGGGCCCGACAGAGCCCGACAGGGCCCGACAGGGCCCGACAGAGCCCAGTAGAGCCCGACAGAGCCCGACAGAGCCCGACAGAACCCGACAGAGCCCGACAGAGCCCAGTAGAGCCCGACAGAGCCCGACAGAGCCCGACAGAGCCCGACATGGCCCGACAGGGCCCGACAGGGCCCAGTAGAGCCCGACAGAGCCCGACAGAGCCCGACAGAGCCCGACAGAGCCCAGTAGAGCCCAGTAGAGCCCGACAGAGCCCGACAGAGCCCGACAGAGCCCGACAGAACCCGACAGAGCCCGACAGAGACCAGTTGAGCCCGACAGAGCCCGACAGAGCCCGACAGAGCCCGACAGGGCCCGACAGGGCCCAGTAGAGCCCGACAGAGCCCGACAGAGCCCGACAGGGCCCGACAGAGCCTGACAGAGCCCGACAGGGCCCAGTAGAGCCCGACAGGGCCCAACAGAGCCCGACAGGGCCCGACAGAGCCCGACAGAGCCCTACAGAGCCCGACAGGGCCCAGTAGAGCCCGACAGAGCCCGACAGAGCCCGACAGAGCCCAGTAGAGCCCGACAGAGCCCGACAGAGCCCGACAGAGCCCGACAGGGCCCGACAGAGCCCGACAGAGCCCGACAGGGCCCGACAGAGCCCGACAGAGCCCGACAGGGCCCGACAGGGCCCAGTAGAGCCCGACAGAGCCCGACAGAGCCCGACAGGGCCCGACAGGGCCCGACAGGGCCCGACAGAGCCCAGTAGAGCCCGACAGAGCCCGACAGAGCCCGACAGAGCCCGACAGGGCCCGAGAGGGCCCAGTAGAGCCCGACAGAGCCCGACAGAGCCCGACAGAGCCCGACAGGGCCCGACAGAGCCCGACAGAGCCCGACAGAGCCCGACAGGGCCCAGTAGATCCCGACAGAGCCCGACAGAGCCCGACAGGGCCCAGTAGAGCCCGACAGAGCCCGACAGAGCCCGACAGAGCCCGACAGAGCCCAGTAGAGCCCGACAGAGCCCGACAGGGCCCGACAGAGCCCGACAGGGCCCGACAGAGCCCGACAGAGCCCGACAGGGCCCGACAGAGCCCGACAGGGCCCAGTAGAGCCCGACAGAGCCCGACAGGGCCCGACAGAGCCCGACAGGGCCCGACAGGGCCCGACAGAGCCCGACAGAGCCCGACAGGGCCCGACAGAGCCCGACAGGGCCCAGTAGAGCCCGACAGAGCCCGACAGAGCCCGACAGAGCCCAGTAGAGCCCGACAGAGCCCGACAGAGCCCGACAGAGCCCAGTAGAGCCCGACAGAGCCCGACAGGGCCCGACAGGGTCCGACAGGGCCCAGTAGAGCCCGACAGAGCCCGACAGAGCCCAGTAGAGCCCAGTAGAGCCCGACAGAGCCCGACAGAGCCCGACAGAGCCCGACAGGGACCGACAGAGCCCGACAGAGCCCGACAGGGCCCGACAGGGCCCGACAGAGCCCGACAGGGCCCAACAGGGCCCAACAGGGCCCAGTAGAGCCCGAAAGAGCCCGATAGAGCCCAGTAGAGCCCAGTAGAGCCCGACAGGGCCCGACAGGGCCCGACAGGGCCCAGTAGAGCCCGACAGAGCCCGACAGAGCCTGACAGAGCCCGACAGAGCCCGACAGAGCCCAGTAGAGCCCGACAGAGCCCGACAGAGCCCGACAGAGCCCGACATGGCCCGACAGGGCCCGACAGGGCCAGTAGAGCCCGACAGAGCCCGACAGAGCCCGACAGAGCCCGACAGAGCCCAGTAGAGCCCGACAGAGCCCGACAGAGCCCGACAGAGCCCGACAGGGCCCGACAGAGCCCGACAGAGCCCGACAGGGCCCGACAGAGCCCGACAGAGCCCGACAGGGCCCGACAGGGCCCAGTAGAGCCCGACAGAGCCCGACAGAGCCCGACAGGGCCCGACAGGGCCCGACAGGGCCCGACAGAGCCCAGTAGAGCCCGACAGAGCCCGACAGAGCCCGACAGAGCCCGACAGGGCCCGAGAGGGCCCAGTAGAGCCCGACAGAGTCCGACAGAGCCCGACAGAGCCCGACAGGGCCCGACAGAGCCCGACAGAGCCCGACAGAGCCCGACAGGGCCCGACAGAGCCCGACAGAGCCCGACAGAGCCCGACAGAACCCGACAGAGCCCGACAAAGCCCGACAGAGCCCGACAGAGCCCGACAGAGTCCGACAGGGCCCAGTAGAGCCCGACAGAGCCCGACAGAGCCCGACAGAGCCCGACAGGGCCCGACAGAGCCCGACAGAGCCCGACAGGGCCCAGTAGAGCCCGACAGAGCCCGACAGAGCCCGACAGAGCCCGACAGAGCCCAGTAGAGCCCGACAGAGCCCGACAGAGCCCGACAGAGCCCGACAGGGCCCGACAGAGCCCGACAGGGCCCGACAGGGCCCGACAGAGCCCGACAGAGCCCGACAGGGCCCGACAGAGCCCGACAGGGCCCAGTAGAGCCCGACAGAGCCCGACAGAGCCCGACAGAGCCCAGTAGAGCCCGACAGAGCCCGACGGAGCCCGACAGAGCCCAGTAGAGCCCGACAGAGCCCGACAGGGCCCGACAGGGTCCGACAGGGCCCAGTAGAGCCCGACAGAGCCCGACAGAGCCCAGTAGAGCCCAGTAGAGCCCGACAGAGCCCGACAGAGCCCGACAGAGCCCGACAGGGACCGACAGAGCCCGACAGAGCCCGACAGGGCCCGACAGGGCCCGACAGAGCCCGACAGGGCCCAACAGGGCCCGACAGGGCCCAGTAGAGCCCGAAAGAGCCCGATAGAGCCCAGTAGAGCCCAGTAGAGCCCGACAGGGCCCGACAGGGCCCGACAGGGCCCAGTAGAGCCCGACAGAGCCCGACAGAGCCTGACAGAGCCCGAAAGGGCCCGACAGGGCCCAGTAGAGCCCGACAGAGCCCGACAGGGCCCGACAGGGCCCGACAGGGCCCAGTAGAGCCCGACAGAGCCCGACAGAGCCCGACAGAGCCCGAGAGAGCCCAGTAGAGCCCGACAGAGCCCGACAGAGCCCGACAGAGCCCGACAGGGCCCGACAGGGCCCGACAGAGCCCGACAGGGCCCGACAGGGCCCGACAGAGCCCAGTAGAGCCCGACAGAGCCCGACAGAGCCCGACAGAACCCGACAGAGCCCGACAGAGCCCAGTAGAGCCCGACAGAGCCCGACAGAGCCCGACAGAGCCCGACATGGCCCGACAGGGCCCGACAGGGCCCAGTAGAGCCCGACAGAGCCCGACAGAGCCCGACAGAGCCCGACAGAGCCCAGTAGAGCCCAGTAGAGCCCGACAGAGCCCGACAGAGCCCGACAGAGCCCGACAGAACCCGACAGAGCCCGACAGAGACCAGTTGAGCCCGACAGAGCCCGACAGAGCCCGACAGAGCCCGACAGGGCCCGACAGGGCCCAGTAGAGCCCGACAGAGCCCGACAGAGCCCGACAGGGCCCGACAGAGCCTGACAGAGCCCGACAGGGCCCAGTAGAGCCCGACAGGGCCCAACAGAGCCCGACAGGGCCCGACAGAGCCCGACAGAGCCCTACAGAGCCCGACAGGGCCCAGTAGAGCCCGACAGAGCCCGACAGAGCCCGACAGAGCCCAGTAGAGCCCGACAGAGCCCGACAGAGCCCGACAGAGCCCGACAGGGCCCGACAGAGCCCGACAGAGCCCGACAGGGCCCGACAGAGCCCGACAGAGCCCGACAGGGCCCGACAGGGCCCAGTAGAGCCCGACAGAGCCCGACAGAGCCCGACAGGGCCCGACAGGGCCCGACAGGGCCCGACAGAGCCCAGTAGAGCCCGACAGAGCCCGACAGAGCCCGACAGAGCCCGACAGGGCCCGAGAGGGCCCAGTAGAGCCCGACAGAGCCCGACAGAGCCCGACAGAGCCCGACAGGGCCCGACAGAGCCCGACAGAGCCCGACAGAGCCCGACAGGGCCCAGTAGATCCCGACAGAGCCCGACAGAGCCCGACAGGGCCCAGTAGAGCCCGACAGAGCCCGACAGAGCCCGACAGAGCCCGACAGAGCCCAGTAGAGCCCGACAGAGCCCGACAGGGCCCGACAGAGCCCGACAGGGCCCGACAGAGCCCGACAGAGCCCGACAGGGCCCGACAGAGCCCGACAGGGCCCAGTAGAGCCCGACAGAGCCCGACAGAGCCCGACAGAGCCCAGTAGAGCCCGACAGAGCCCGACAGAGCCCGACAGAGCCCGACAGAGCCCGACAGGGCCCAGTAGAGCCCGACAGAGCCCGACAGAGCCTGACAGAGCCCGACAGGGCCCGACAGGGCCCAGTAGAGCCCGACAGGGCCCAACAGAGCCCGACAGAGCCCGACAGGGCCCGACAGGGCCCGACAGAGCCCGACAGAGCCCGACAGGGCCCGACAGGGCCCGAGAGGGCCCAGTAGAGCCCGACAGAGCCCGACAGAGCCCGACAGAGCCCGACAGGGCCCGACAGAGCCCGACAGAGCCCGACAGAGCCCGACAGGGCCCGACAGAGCCCGACAGAGCCCGACAGAGCCCGACAGAACCCGTCAGAGCCCGACAGAGCCCGACAAAGCCCGACAGAGCCCGACAGAGTCCGACAGGGCCCAGTAGAGCCCGACAGAGCCCGACAGAGCCCGACAGAGCCCGACAGGGCCCGACAGAGCCCGACAGAGCCCGACAGGGCCCAGTAGAGCCCGACAGAGCCCGACAGAGCCCAGTAGAGCCCGACAGAGCCCGACAGAGCCCGACAGAGCCCGACAGGGCCCGACAGAGCCCGACAGGGCCCGACAGGGCCCGACAGAGCCCGACAGAGCCCGACAGGGCCCGACAGAGCCCGACAGGGCCCAGTAGAGCCCGACAGAGCCCGACAGAGCCCGACAGAGCCCAGTAGAGCCCGACAGAGCCCGACAGAGCCCGACAGAGCCCAGTAGAGCCCGACAGAGCCCGACAGGGCCCGACAGGGTCCGACAGGGCCCAGTAGAGCCCGACAGAGCCCGACAGAGCCCAGTAGAGCCCAGTAGAGCCCGACAGAGCCCGACAGAGCCCGACAGAGCCCGACAGGGACCGACAGAGCCCGACAGAGCCCGACAGGGCCCGACAGGGCCCGACAGAGCCCGACAGGGCCCAACAGGGCCCAACAGGGCCCAGTAGAGCCCGAAAGAGCCCGATAGAGCCCAGTAGAGCCCAGTAGAGCCCGACAGGGCCCGACAGGGCCCGACAGGGCCCAGTAGAGCCCGACAGAGCCCGACAGAGCCTGACAGAGCCCGACAGGGCCCGACAGGGCCCAGTAGAGCCCGACAGAGCCCGACAGGGCCCGACAGGGCCCAACAGGGCCCAGTAGAGCCCGACAGAGCCCGACAGAGCCCGACAGAGCCCGACAGAGCCCAGTAGAGCCCGACAGAGCCCGACAGAGCCCGACAGAGCCCGACAGGGCCCGACAGGGCCCGACAGAGCCCGACAGGGCCCGACAGGGCCCGACAGAGCCCAGTAGAGCCCGACAGAGCCCGACAGAGCCCGACAGAACCCGACAGAGCCCGACAGAGCCCAGTAGAGCCCGACAGAGCCCGACAGAGCCCGACAGAGCCCGACATGGCCCGACAGGGCCCGACAGGGCCCAGTAGAGCCCGACAGAGCCCGACAGAGCCCGACAGAGCCCGACAGAGCCCAGTAGAGCCCAGTAGAGCCCGACAGAGCCCGACAGAGCCCGACAGAGCCCGACAGAACCCGACAGAGCCCGACAGAGACCAGTTGAGCCCGACAGAGCCCGACAGAGCCTGACAGAGCCCGACAGGGCCCGACAGGGCCCAGTAGAGCCCGACAGAGCCCGACAGAGCCCGACAGGGCCCGACAGAGCCTGACAGAGCCCGACAGGGCCCAGTAGAGCCCGACAGGGCCCAACAGAGCCCGACAGGGCCCGACAGAGCCCGACAGAGCCCTACAGAGCCCGACAGGGCCCGACAGAGCCTGACAGAGCCCGACAGGGCCCAGTAGAGCCCGACAGAGCCCGACAGAGCCCGACAGAGCCCAGTAGAGCCCGACAGAGCCCGACAGAGCCCGACAGAGCCCGACAGAGCCCGACAGGGCCCGACAGAGCCCGACAGAGCCCGACAGAGCCCAGTAGAGCCCAGTAGAGCCCGACAGAGCCCGACAGAGCCCGACAGAGCCCGACAGAACCCGACAGAGCCCGACAGAGACCAGTTGAGCCCGACAGAGCCCGACAGAGCCCGACAGAGCCCGACAGGGCCCGACAGGGCCCAGTAGAGCCCGACAGAGCCCGACAGAACCCGACAGAGCCCGACAGCGCCCGACAGAGCCCGACAGAGCCCGACAGAGCCCGACAGGGCCCGACAGAGCCCGATAGAGCCCGACAGGGCCCGACAGAGCCCGACAGAGCCCGACAGGTCCCAGTAGTGCCCAGTAGAGCCCGACAGAGCCCAGTAGAGCCCGACAGAGCCCGACAGAGCCCTACAGAGCCTGACAGGGCCCGACAGGGCCCAACAGAGCCCGACAGGGCCCGACAGAGCCCGACAGAGCCCGACAGAGCCCGACAGGGCCCGACAGAGCCTGACAGAGCCCGACAGGGCCCAGTAGAACCCGACAGAGCCCGACAGAGCCCGACAGAGCCCGACAGAGCCCAGTAGAGCCCGACAGAGCCCGACAGAGCCCGACAGAGCCCGACAGGGCCCGACAGAGCCCGACAGAGCCCGACAGGGCCCGACAGAGCCCGACAGAGCCCGACAGGGCCCGACAGGGCCCAGTAGAGCCCGACAGAGCCCGACAGAGCCCGACAGGGCCCGACAGGGCCCGACAGGGCCCGACAGAGCCCAGTAGAGCCCGACAGAGCCCGACAGAGCCCGACAGAGCCCGACAGGGCCCGAGAGGGCCCAGTAGAGCCCGACAGAGTCCGACAGAGCCCGACAGAGCCCGACAGGGCCCGACAGAGCCCGACAGAGCCCGACAGAGCCCGACAGGGCCCGACAGAGCCCGACAGAGCCCGACAGAGCCCGACAGAACCCGACAGAGCCCGACAAAGCCCGACAGAGCCCGACAGAGCCCGACAGAGTCCGACAGGGCCCAGTAGAGCCCGACAGAGCCCGACAGAGCCCGACAGAGCCCGACAGGGCCCGACAGAGCCCGACAGAGCCCGACAGGGCCCAGTAGAGCCCGACAGAGCCCGACAGAGCCCGACAGAGCCCGACAGAGCCCAGTAGAGCCCGACAGAGCCCGACAGAGCCCGACAGAGCCCGACAGGGCCCGACAGAGCCCGACAGGGCCCGACAGGGCCCGACAGAGCCCGACAGAGCCCGACAGGGCCCGACAGAGCCCGACAGGGCCCAGTAGAGCCCGACAGAGCCCGACAGAGCCCGACAGAGCCCAGTAGAGCCCGACAGAGCCCGACGGAGCCCGACAGAGCCCAGTAGAGCCCGACAGAGCCCGACAGGGCCCGACAGGGTCCGACAGGGCCCAGTAGAGCCCGACAGAGCCCGACAGAGCCCAGTAGAGCCCAGTAGAGCCCGACAGAGCCCGACAGAGCCCGACAGAGCCCGACAGGGACCGACAGAGCCCGACAGAGCCCGACAGGGCCCGACAGGGCCCGACAGAGCCCGACAGGGCCCAACAGGGCCCGACAGGGCCCAGTAGAGCCCGAAAGAGCCCGATAGAGCCCAGTAGAGCCCAGTAGAGCCCGACAGGGCCCGACAGGGCCCGACAGGGCCCAGTAGAGCCCGACAGAGCCCGACAGAGCCTGACAGAGCCCGAAAGGGCCCGACAGGGCCCAGTAGAGCCCGACAGAGCCCGACAGGGCCCGACAGGGCCCGACAGGGTCCAGTAGAGCCCGACAGAGCCCGACAGAGCCCGACAGAGCCCGAGAGAGCCCAGTAGAGCCCGACAGAGCCCGACAGAGCCCGACAGAGCCCGACAGGGCCCGACAGGGCCCGACAGAGCCCGACAGGGCCCGACAGGGCCCGACAGAGCCCAGTAGAGCCCGACAGAGCCCGACAGAGCCCGACAGAACCCGACAGAGCCCGACAGAGCCCAGTAGAGCCCGACAGAGCCCGACAGAGCCCGACAGAGCCCGACATGGCCCGACAGGGCCCGACAGGGCCCAGTAGAGCCCGACAGAGCCCGACAGAGCCCGACAGAGCCCGACAGAGCCCAGTAGAGCCCAGTAGAGCCCGACAGAGCCCGACAGAGCCCGACAGAGCCCGACAGAACCCGACAGAGCCCGACAGAGACCAGTTGAGCCCGACAGAGCCCGACAGAGCCCGACAGAGCCCGACAGGGCCCGACAGGGCCCAGTAGAGCCCGACAGAGCCCGACAGAGCCCGACAGGGCCCGACAGAGCCTGACAGAGCCCGACAGGGCCCAGTAGAGCCCGACAGGGCCCAACAGAGCCCGACAGGGCCCGACAGAGCCCGACAGAGCCCTACAGAGCCCGACAGGGCCCAGTAGAGCCCGACAGAGCCCGACAGAGCCCGACAGAGCCCAGTAGAGCCCGACAGAGCCCGACAGAGCCCGACAGAGCCCGACAGGGCCCGACAGAGCCCGACAGAGCCCGACAGGGCCCGACAGAGCCCGACAGAGCCCGACAGGGCCCGACAGGGCCCAGTAGAGCCCGACAGAGCCCGACAGAGCCCGACAGGGCCCGACAGGGCCCGACAGGGCCCGACAGAGCCCAGTAGAGCCCGACAGAGCCCGACAGAGCCCGACAGAGCCCGACAGGGCCCGAGAGGGCCCAGTAGAGCCCGACAGAGCCCGACAGAGCCCGACAGAGCCCGACAGGGCCCGACAGAGCCCGACAGAGCCCGACAGAGCCCGACAGGGCCCAGTAGATCCCGACAGAGCCCGACAGAGCCCGACAGGGCCCAGTAGAGCCCGACAGAGCCCGACAGAGCCCGACAGAGCCCGACAGAGCCCAGTAGAGCCCGACAGAGCCCGACAGGGCCCGACAGAGCCCGACAGGGCCCGACAGAGCCCGACAGAGCCCGACAGGGCCCGACAGAGCCCGACAGGGCCCAGTAGAGCCCGACAGAGCCCGACAGAGCCCGACAGAGCCCAGTAGAGCCCGACAGAGCCCGACAGAGCCCGACAGAGCCCGACAGAGCCCGACAGGGCCCAGTAGAGCCCGACAGAGCCCGACAGAGCCTGACAGAGCCCGACAGGGCCCGACAGGGCCCAGTAGAGCCCGACAGGGCCCAACAGAGCCCGACAGAGCCCGACAGGGCCCGACAGGGCCCGACAGAGCCCGACAGAGCCCGACAGGGCCCGACAGAGCCCGACAGGGCCCGACAGGGCCCAGTAGAGCCCGATAGAGCCCGACAGAGCCCGACAGAGCCCGACAGGGCCCGACAGAGCCCGACAGAGCGCGACAGGGCCCGACAGGGCCTGACAGGGCCCGATAGAGCCCGACAGGGCCCGACAGAGCCCGACAGGGCCCGACAGGGCACGACAGAGCCCGAAAGAGCCCGACAGGGCCCGACAGAGCCCGACAGAGCCCGACAGAGCCCAACAGGGCCCGACAGGGCCCAGTAGAGCCCGACAGAGCCCAGTAGAGCCCAGTAGAGCCCGACAGAGCCCGACAGAGCCCGACAGAGCCCGACAGGGCCCGACAGGGCCCGACAGGGCCCAGTAGAGCCCGACAGAGCCTGACAGGGCCCGACAGAGCCCGACAGAGCCCGACAGGGCTCGACAGAGCCCCACAGAACCCGACAGGGCCCAGTAGAGCCCGACAGAGTCCGACAGAGCCCGACAGAGCCCGACAGGGCCCGACAGAGCCCGACAGAGCCCGACAGGGCCGGCAGGGCCCGACAGAGCCCGACAGGGCCCGACAGAGCCCGACAGAGCCCGACAGAGTCCAGTAGAGCCCAACAGAGCCCGACAGAGCCCAGTAGAGCCCAGTAGAGCCCGACAGAGCCCGACAGAGCCCGACAGAGCCCGACAGAACCCGACAGAGCCCGACAGAGACCAGTTGAGCCCGACAGAGCCCGACAGAGCCCGACAGAGCCCGACAGGGCCCGACAGGGCCCAGTAGAGCCCGACAGAGCCCGACAGAGCCCGAGAGAGCCCAGTAGAGCCCGACAGAGCCCGACAGAGCCCGACAGGGCCCGACAGAGCCCGATAGAGCCCGACAGGGCCCGACAGAGCCCGACAGAGCCCGACAGGTCCCAGTAGAGCCCAGTAGAGCCCGACAGAGCCCAGTAGAGCCCGACAGAGCCCGACAGAGCCCTACAGAGCCCGACAGGGCCCGACAGGGCCCAACAGAGCCCGACAGGGCCCGACAGAGCCCGACAGGGCCCGACAGAGCCCGACAGGGCCCGACAGAGCCTGACAGAGCCCGACAGGGCCCAGTAGAGCCCGACAGAGCCCGACAGAGCCCGACAGAGCCCGACAGAGCCCAGTAGAGCCCGACAGAGCCCGACAGAGCCCAACAGAGCCCGACAGGGCCCGACAGAGCCCGACAAAGCCCGACAGGGCCCGACAGAGCCCGACAGGGCCCGACAGGGCCCAGTAGAGCCCGACAGAGCCCGACAGAGCCCGACAGGGCCCGACAGGGCCCGACAGGGCCCGACAGAGCCCAGTAGAGCCCGACAGAGCCCGACAGAGCCCGACAGGGCCCGAGAGGGCCCAGTAGAGCCCGACAGAGCCCGACAGAGCCCGACAGAGCCCGACAGGGCCCGACAGAGCCCGACAGAGCCCGACAGAGCCCGACAGAGCCCGACAGGGCCCAGTAGAGCCCGACAGAGCCCGACAGAGCCCGACAGAACCCGTCAGAGCCTGACAGAGCCCGACAAAGCCCGACAGAGCCCGACAGAGTCCGACAGGGCCCAGTAGAGCCCGACAGAGCCCGACAGAGCCCGACAGAGCCCGACAGGGCCCGACAGAGCCCGACAGAGCCCGACAGGGCCCAGTAGAGCCCGACAGAGTCCGACAGAGCCCGACAGAGCCCGACAGAGCCCAGTAGAGCCCGACAGAGCCCTACAGAGCCCGACAGAGCCCAGTAGAGCCCGACAGAGCCCGACAGGGCCCGACAGGGTCCGACAGGGCCCAGTAGAGCCCGACAGAGCCCGACAGAGCCCAGTAGAGCCCAGTAGAGCCCGACAGAGCCCGACAGAGCCCGACAGAGCCCGACAGGGACCGACAGAGCCCGACAGAGCCCGACAGGGCCCGACAGGGCCCGACAGGGCCCGACAGGGCCCAACAGGGCCCGACAGGGCCCAGTAGAGCCCGAAAGAGCCCGATAGAGCCCAGTAGAGCCCAGTAGAGCCCGACAGGGCCCGACAGGGCCCAGTAGAGACCGACAGAGCCCGACAGAGCCTGACAGAGCCCGACAGGGCCCGACAGGGCCCGACAGAGCCCGACAGAGCCCGACAGTGCCCAGTAGAGCCCGACAGAGCCCGACAGAGCCCGACAGAGCCCGACAGGGCCCAGTAGAGCCCGACAGGGCCCGACAGAGCCCGACAGGGCCCGACAGAGCCCGACAGGGCCCGACAGGGCCCGACAGGGCCCAGTAGAGCCCGATAGAGCCCGACAGAGCCCGACAGAGCCCGACAGAGCCCGACAGAACCCGACAGAGCCCGACAGAGCCCAGTAGAGCCCGACAGAGCCCGACAGAGCCCGACAGAGCCCGACAGAGCCCAGTAGAGCCCGACAGAGCCCGACAGAGCCCGACAGAGCCCGACAGGGCCCGACAGGGCCCGACAGAGCCCGACAGGGCCCGACAGGGCCCGACAGAGCCCAGTAGAGCCCGACAGAGCCCGACAGAGCCCGACAGAACCCGACAGAGCCCGACAGAGCCCAGTAGAGCCCGACAGAGCCCGACAGAGCCCGACAGAGCCCGACATGGCCCGACAGGGCCCGACAGGGCCCAGTAGAGCCCGACAGAGCCCGACAGAGCCCGACAGAGCCCAGTAGAGCCCGACAGAGCCTGACAGAGCCCGATAGAGCCCGACAGGGCCCGACAGAGCCTGACAGAGCCCGACAGGGCCCGACAGGGCCCGACAGAGCCCGACAGGGCCCAGTAGAGGCCCGACAGAGCCCGACAGAGCCCGACAGGGCCCGACAGGGCCCAGAAGAGCCCGACAGAGCCCGACAGAGTCCAGTAGAGCCCGACAGAGCCCGACAGAGCCCGACAGAGCCCGACAGGGCCCGACAGGGCCCGACAGGGCCCAGTAGAGCCCGACAGAGCCCGACAGAGCCCGACAGAGCCCGACAGAACCCGACAGGGCCCAGAAGAGCCCGACAGAGCCCGACAGAGCCCGACAGAGCCCGACAGAACCCGACAGAGGCCGACAGAGCCCGACAGAGCCCGACAGGGCCCGACAGGGCCCGACAGAGCCCGACAGAGCCCAGTAGAGCCCAGTAGAGCCCGACAGAGCCCGACAGAGCCCGACAGAACCCGACAGAACCCGACAGAGCCCGACAGAGACCAGTTGAGACCGACAGAGCCCGACAGAGCCCGACAGAGCCCGACAGGGCCCAACAGGGCCCAGTAGAGCCCGACAGAGCCTGACAGAGCCCGACAGAGCCCAGTAGAGCCCGACAGAGCCCGACAGAGCCCGACAGAGCCCGACAGGGCCCGACAGAGCCCGACAGAGCCCGACAAGGCCCGACAGAGCCCGACAGAGCCCGACGGGGCCCAGTAGAGCCCGTAGAGCCCGACAGAGCCCAGTAGAGCCCGACAGAGCCCGACAGAGCCCTACAGAGCCCGACAGGGCCCGACAGGGCCCGACAGAGCCCGACAGGGCCCGACAGAGCCCGACAGAGCCCGACAGAGCCCGACAGGGCCCGACAGAGCCTGACAGAGCCCGACAGGGCCCAGTAGAGCCCGACAGAGCCCGACAGAGCCCGACAGAGCCCGACAGAGCCCAGTAGAGCCCGACAGAGCCCGACAGAGCCCGACAGGGCCCGAGAGAGCCCGACAGAGCCCGACAGAGCCCGACAGGGCCCGACAGGGCCCAGTAGAGCCCGACAGATCCCGACAGAGCCCGACAGGGCCCGACAGGGCCCGACAGGGCCCAGTAGAGCCCGACAGAGCCCGACAGAGCCCGACAGAGCCCGACAGGGCCCGACAGAGCCCGACAGAGCCCGACAGAGCCCGACAGTGCCCGACAGGGCCCAGTAGAGCCCGACAGAGCCCGACAGAGCCCGACAGAACCCGTCAGAGCCCGACAGAGCCCGACAGAGCCCGACAGAGTCCGACAGGGCCCAGTAGAGCCCGACAGAGCCCGACAGAGCCCGACAGAGCCCGACAGGGCCCGACAGAGCCCGACAGAGCACGACAGGGCCCAGTAGAGCCCGACAGGGCCCAGTAGAGCCCGACAGGGCCCGACAGAGCCCGACAGAGCCCGACAGGGCCCGACAGGGCCCGACAGAGCCCGACAGGGCCCGACAGAGCCCGACAGAGCCCGACAGAGCCCGACAGGGCCCGACAGAGCCCGACAGAGCCCGACAGAGCCCGACAGGGCCCGACAGGGCCCGACAGAGCCCGACAGAGCCCGACAGGGCCCAGTAGAGCCCGACAGAGCCCGACAGAGCCCGACAGAGCCCAGTAGAGCCCGACAGAGCCCGACAGAGCCCGACAGAGCCCAGTAGAGCCCGACAGAGCCCGACAGGGCCCGACAGGGCCCGACAGGGCCCAGTAGAGCCCGACAGAGCCCGACAGAGCCCAGTAGAGTCCAGTAGAGCCCGACAGAGCCCGACAGAGCCCGACAGGGCCCGACAGAGCCCGACAGGGCCCACTAGAGCCCGACAGAGCCCGACAGAGCCTGACAGAGCCCGACAGGGCCCGACAGGGCCCGACAGAGCCCGACAGAGCCCGACAGGGCCCAGTAGAGCCCGACAGAGCCCGACAGAGCCCGACAGAGCCCGACAGAGACCGACAGGGCCCAGTAGAGCCCGACAGGGCCGGACAGAGCCCGACAGAGCCCGACAGGGCCCGACAGGGCCCGACAGGGCCCAGTAGAGCCCGATAGAGCCCGACAGAGCCCGACAGAGCCCGACAGGGCCCGACAGAGCCCGACAGAACCCGACAGGGCCCGACAGAGCCCGACAGGGCCCGACAGAGCCCGACAGGGCCCGATAGAGCCCGACAGGGCCCGACAGAGCCCGACAGAGCCCGACAGGGCACGACAGAGCCCGACAGAGCCCGACAGGGCCCGACAGAGCCCGACAGAGCCCGACAGAGCCCGACAGGGCCCGACAGGGCCCAGTAGAGCCCGACAGAGCCCAGTAGAGCCCAGTAGAGCCCGACAGGGCCCGACAGAGCCCGACAGGGCCCGACAGAGCCCGACAGAGCCCGACAGGGCCCAGTAGAGCCCGACAGAGCCCGACAGAGCCCGACAGAGCCCAGTAGAGCCCGACAGAGCCCGACAGGGCCCGACAGGGCCCGACAGAGCCCGACAGAGCCCGACAGGGCCCGACAGGGCCCGACAGAGCCCAGTAGAGCCCGACAGAGCCCGACAGAGCCCGACAGAGCCCGACAGGGCCCGACAGGGCCCAGTAGAGCCCGACAGAGCCCGACAGAGCCCGACAGAGCCCGACAGAGCCCGACAGGGCCCGACAGGGCACGACAGAGCCCGACAGAGACCGACAGGGCCCGACAGAGCCCGACAGAGCCCGACAGAACCCGACAGAGCCCGACAGAGCCCAGTAGAGCCCAGTAGAGCCCGACAGAGCCCGACAGAGCCCGACAGAGCCCGACAGGGCCCGACAGGGCCCAGTAGAGCCCGACAGAGCCCGACAGAGCCCGACAGAGCCCGACAGGGCCCGACAGGGCCCAGTAGAGCCCGACAGAGCCCGACAGAGCCCAGTAGAGCCCAGTAGAGCCCGACAGAGCCCAACACAGCCTGACAGAGCCCGACAGAGCCCGACAGGGCCCGACAGAGCCCGACAGAGCCCGACAGGGCCCGACAGGGCCCAGTAGAGCCCGACAGAGCCCGACAGGGCCCGACAGAGCCCGACAGGGCCCGACAGGGCCCGACAGAGCCCGACAGGGCCCGACAGAGCCCGACAGGGCCCCACAGAGCCCGACAGAGCCCGACAGGGCCCAGTAGAGCCCGATAGAGCCCGACAGAGCCCGACAGAGCCCGACAGAGCCCGACAGGGCCCGACAGAGCCCGACAGAGCCCGACAGGGCCCGACAGGGCCCGACAGGGCCCGACAGAGCCCGACAAGGCCCGATAGAGCCCGACAGGGCCCGACAGAGCCCGAGAGAGCCCAAGAGAGCCCAACAGGGCCCGACAGAGCCCGACAGAGCCCGACAGAGCCCGACAGGGCCCAGTAGAGCCCGACAGAGCCCAGTAGAGCCCAGTAGAGCCCAACAGAGACCGACAGGGCCCGACAGAGCCCGACAGAGCCCGACAGGGCCCAGTAGAGCCCGACAGAGCCCGACAGAGCCCGACAGAGCCCAGTAGAGCCCGACAGAGCCCGACAGGGCCCGACAGGGCCCGACAGGGCCCGACAGAGCCCGACAGGGCCCGACAGGGCCCGACAGAGCCCAGTAGAGCCCGACAGAGCCCGACAGAGCCCGACAGAGCCCGACAGGGCCCGACAGGGCCCAGTAGAGCCCGACACAGCCCGACAGAGCCCGACATAGCCCGACAGAGCCCGACAGGGCCCGACAGGGCACGACAGAGCCCGACAGAGCCCGACAGCGCCCGACAGAGCCCGACAGAGCCCGACAGAGCCCGACAGAACCCGACAGAGCCCGACAGAGCCCAGTAGAGCCCAGTAGAGCCCGACAGAGCCCGACAGAGCCCGACAGAGCCCGACAGGGCCCGACAGGGCCCAGTAGAGCCCGACAGAGCCCGACAGAGCCCGACAGAGCCCGACAGGGCCCGACAGGGCCCAGTAGAGCCCGACAGAGCCCGACAGAGCCCAGTAGAGCCCAGTAGAGCCCGACAGAGCCCGACAGAGCCCGACAGGGCCCGACAGAGCCCGACAGAGCCCGACAGGGCCCGACAGGGCCCAGTAGAGCCCGACAGAGCCCGACAGGGCCCGACAGAGCCCGACAGGGCCCGACAGGGCCCGACAGAGCCCGACAGGGCCCCACAGAGCCCGACAGAGCCCGACAGGGCCCAGTAGAGCCCGACAGAGCCCGACAGAGCCCGACAGGGCCCGACAGAGCCCAGTAGAGCCCGACAGAGCCCGACAGGGCCCGACAGAGCCCGACAGAGCCCGACAGAGCCCGACAGGGCCCCACAGAGCCCGACAGAGCCCGACAGGACCCAGTAGAGCCCGACAGAGCCCGACAGAGCCCGACAGAGCCCAGTAGAGCCCGACAGAGCCCGACAGAGCCCGACAGGGCCCGACAGGGCCCGACAGAGCCCGACAGAGCCCGACAGAGCCCGACAGGGCCCAGTAGAGCCCGACAGAGCCCGACAGAGCCCGACAGAGCCCAGTAGAGCCCGACAGAGCCCGACAGGGCCCGACAGGGCCCGACAGAGCCCGACAGAGCCCGACAGGGCCCGACAGGGCCCGACAGAGCCCAGTAGAGCCCGACAGAGCCCGACAGAGCCCGACAGAGCCCGACAGGGCCCGACAGGGCCCGACAGGGCCCAGTAGAGCCTGACAGAGCCCGACAGAGCCCGACAGAGCCCGACAGGGCCCGACAGGGCCCGACAGAACCCGACAGGGCCCGACAGAGCCCGACAGGGCCCGACAGGGCACGACAGAGCCCGACAGGGCCCGACAGGGCCCGACAGAGCCCGACAGAGCCCGACAGAGCCCAGTAGAGCCCAGTAGAGCCCGACAGAGCCCGACAGAGCCCGACAGAGCCCGACAGGGCCGACAGGGCCCAGTAGAGCCCGACAGAGCCCGACAGAGCCCGACAGAGCCCGACAGAGCCCGACAGGGCCCGACAGAGCCTGACAGAGCCCGACAGGGCCCGACAGGGCCCAGTAGAGCCTGACAGAGCCCGACAGGGCCCAACAGAGCCCGACAGAGCCGAGAGGGCCCGACAGAGCCCGACAGAGCCCGACAGAGCCCGACAGAGCCCGACAGGGCCCGACAGAGCCCGACAGAGCCCGACAGAGCCCGACAGGGCCCAGTAGAGCCCGACAGAGCCCGACAGAGCCCGACAGAACCCGACAGGGCCCAGTAGAGCCCGACAGAGCCTGACAGAGCCCGACAGAGCCCAGTAGAGCCCGACAGAGCCCGACAGAGCCCGACAGAGCCCGACAGGGCCCGACAGAGCCCGACAGAGCCCGACAGAGCCCGACAGGGCCCAGTAGAGCCCGACAGAGCCCGACAGGGCCCGACAGAGCCCGACAGAGCCCGACAGAGCCCGACAGGGCCCAGTAGAGCCCGACAGAGCCCGACAGAGCCCGACAGAGCCCGACAGGGCCCGACAGAGCCCGACTGAGCCCGACAGGGCCCGACAGGGCCCGACAGAGCCCGACAGGGCCCGACAGAGCCCGACAGAGCCCGACAGAGCCCGACAGGGCCCGACAGAGCCCGACAGAGCCCGACAGGGCCCAGTAGAGCCCGACAGAGCCCGACAGAGCCCGACAGAGCCCGACAGAGCCCAGTAGAGCCCGACAGAGCCCGACAGAGCCCGACAGAGCCCGACAGGGCCCGACAGAGCCCGACAGGGCCCCACAGGGCCCGACAGAGCCCGACAGAGCCCGACAGGGCCCGACAGAGCCCGACAGGGCCCAGTAGAGCCCGACAGAGCCCAACAGAGCCCGACAGAGGCCAGTAGAGCCCGACAGAGCCCGACAGAGCCCAACAGAGCCTGACAGAGCACGACAGGGCCCGACAGGACCCGACAGGGCCCAGTAGAGGCCGACAGAGCCCGACAGAGCCCAGTAGAGCCCAGTAGAGCCCGACAGAGCCCGACAGAGCCCGACAGAGCCCGACAGAGCCCGACAGGGCCCGACAGAGCCCCACAGAGCCCGACAGGGCCCGACAGGGCCCGACAGAGCCCGACAGGGCCCGACAGGGCCCAGTAGAGCCCGAAAGAGCCCGATAGAGCCCAGTAGAGCCCAGTAGAGCCCGACAGAGCCTGACAGAGCCCGACAGGGCCCGACAGGGCCCGACAGATCCCGACAGAGCCCGACAGGGCCCAGTAGAGCCCGACAGAGCCCGACAGAGCCCGACAGAGCCCGACAGGGCCCAGTAGAGCCCAACAGGGCCCGACAGAGCCCGACAGAGCCCGACAGGGCCCGACAGGGCCCGACAGAGCCCGACAGGGCCCGACAGGGCCCAGTAGAGCCCGATAGAGCCCGACAGAGCCCGACAGGGCCCGACAGGGCCCGACAGGGCCCGACAGAGCCCAGTAGAGCCCGACAGAGCCCGACAGAGCCCAACAGAGCCCGACAGGGCCCGACAGAGCCCGACAAAGCCCGACAGGGCCCGACAGAGCCCGACAGGGCCCGACAGGGCCCAGTAGAGCCCGACAGAGCCCGACAGAGCCCGACAGGGCCCGACAGGGCCCGACAGGGCCCGACAGAGCCCAGTAGAGCCCGACAGAGCCCGACAGAGCCCGACAGGGCCCGAGAGGGCCCAGTAGAGCCCGACAGAGCCCGACAGAGCCCGACAGGGCCCGACAGAGCCCGACAGAGCCCGACAGAGCCCGACAGAGCCCGACAGGGCCCAGTAGAGCCCGACAGAGCCCGACAGAGCCCGACAGAACCCGTCAGAGCCTGACAGAGCCCGACAAAGCCCGACAGAGCCCGACAGAGTCCGACAGGGCCCAGTAGAGCCCGACAGAGCCCGACAGAGCCCGACAGAGCCCGACAGGGCCCGACAGAGCCCGACAGAGCCCGACAGGGCCCAGTAGAGCCCGACAGAGTCCGACAGAGCCCGACAGAGCCCGACAGAGCCCAGTAGAGCCCGACAGAGCCCTACAGAGCCCGACAGAGCCCAGTAGAGCCCGACAGAGCCCGACAGGGCCCGACAGGGTCCGACAGGGCCCAGTAGAGCCCGACAGAGCCCGACAGAGCCCAGTAGAGCCCAGTAGAGCCCGACAGAGCCCGACAGAGCCCGACAGAGCCCGACAGGGACCGACAGAGCCCGACAGAGCCCGACAGGGCCCGACAGGGCCCGACAGGGCCCGACAGGGCCCAACAGGGCCCGACAGGGCCCAGTAGAGCCCGAAAGAGCCCGATAGAGCCCAGTAGAGCCCAGTAGAGCCCGACAGGGCCCGACAGGGCCCAGTAGAGACCGACAGAGCCCGACAGAGCCTGACAGAGCCCGACAGGGCCCGACAGGGCCCGACAGAGCCCGACAGAGCCCGACAGTGCCCAGTAGAGCCCGACAGAGCCCGACAGAGCCCGACAGAGCCCGACAGGGCCCAGTAGAGCCCGACAGGGCCCGACAGAGCCCGACAGGGCCCGACAGAGCCCGACAGGGCCCGACAGGGCCCGACAGGGCCCAGTAGAGCCCGATAGAGCCCGACAGAGCCCGACAGAGCCCGACAGAGCCCGACAGAACCCGACAGAGCCCGACAGAGCCCAGTAGAGCCCGACAGAGCCCGACAGAGCCCGACAGAGCCCGACAGAGCCCAGTAGAGCCCGACAGAGCCCGACAGAGCCTGACAGAGCCCGACAGGGCCCGACAGGGCCCGACAGAGCCCGACAGGGCCCGACAGGGCCCGACAGAGCCCAGTAGAGCCCGACAGAGCCCGACAGAGCCCGACAGAACCCGACAGAGCCCGACAGAGCCCAGTAGAGCCCGACAGAGCCCGACAGAGCCCGACAGAGCCCGACATGGCCCGACAGGGCCCGACAGGGCCCAGTAGAGCCCGACAGAGCCCGACAGAGCCCGACAGAGCCCAGTAGAGCCCGACAGAGCCCGACAGAGCCCGATAGAGCCCGACAGGGCCCGACAGAGCCTGACAGAGCCCGACAGGGCCCGACAGGGCCCGACAGAGCCCGACAGGGCCCAGTAGAGCCCGACAGAGCCCGACAGAGCCCGACAGGGCCCGACAGGGCCCAGAAGAGCCCGACAGAGCCCGACAGAGTCCAGTAGAGCCCGACAGAGCCCGACAGAGCCCGACAGAGCCCGACAGGGCCCGACAGGGCCCGACAGGGCCCAGAAGAGCCCGACAGAGCCCGACAGAGCCCGACAGAGCCCGACAGAACCCGACAGGGCCCAGAAGAGCCCGACAGAGCCCGACAGAGCCCGACAGAGCCCGACAGAACCCGACAGAGGCCGACAGAGCCCGACAGAGCCCGACAGGGCCCGACAGGGCCCGACAGAGCCCGACAGAGCCCAGTAGAGCCCAGTAGAGCCCGACAGAGCCCGACAGAGCCCGACAGAACCCGACAGAACCCGACAGAGCCCGACAGAGACCAGTTGAGCCCGACAGAGCCCGACAGAGCCCGACAGAGCCCGACAGGGCCCAACAGGGCCCAGTAGAGCCCGACAGAGCCTGACAGAGCCCGACAGAGCCCAGTAGAGCCCGACAGAGCCCGACAGAGCCCGACAGAGCCCGACAGGGCCCGACAGAGCCCGACAGAGCCCGACAAGGCCCGACAGAGCCCGACAGAGCCCGACGGGGCCCAGTAGAGCCCAGTAGAGCCCGACAGAGCCCAGTAGAGCCCGACAGAGCCCGACAGAGCCCTACAGAGCCCGACAGGGCCCGACAGGGCCCGACAGAGCCCGACAGGGCCCGACAGAGCCCGACAGAGCCCGACAGAGCCCGACAGGGCCCGACAGAGCCTGACAGAGCCCGACAGGGCCCAGTAGAGCCCGACAGAGCCCGACAGAGCCCGACAGAGCCCGACAGAGCCCAGTAGAGCCCGACAGAGCCCGACAGAGCCCGACAGGGCCCGAGAGAGCCCGACAGAGCCCGACAGAGCCCGACAGGGCCCGACAGGGCCCAGTAGAGCCCGACAGATCCCGACAGAGCCCGACAGGGCCCGACAGGGCCCGACAGGGCCCAGTAGAGCCCGACAGAGCCCGACAGAGCCCGACAGAGCCCGACAGGGCCCGACAGAGCCCGACAGAGCCCGACAGAGCCCGACAGTGCCCGACAGGGCCCAGTAGAGCCCGACAGAGCCCGACAGAGCCCGACAGAACCCGTCAGAGCCCGACAGAGCCCGACAGAGCCCGACAGAGTCCGACAGGGCCCAGTAGAGCCCGACAGAGCCCGACAGAGCCCGACAGAGCCCGACAGGGCCCGACAGAGCCCGACAGAGCCCGACAGAGCCCGACAGGGCCCGACAGGGCCCGACAGAGCCCGACAGAGCCCGACAGGGCCCAGTAGAGCCCGACAGAGCCCGACAGAGCCCGACAGAGCCCAGTAGAGCCCGACAGAGCCCGACAGAGCCCGACAGAGCCCAGTAGAGCCCGACAGAGCCCGACAGGGCCCGACAGGGCCCGACAGGGCCCAGTAGAGCCCGACAGAGCCCGACAGAGCCCAGTAGAGTCCAGTAGAGCCCGACAGAGCCCGACAGAGCCCGACAGGGCCCGACAGAGCCCGACAGGGCCCACTAGAGCCCGACAGAGCCCGACAGAGCCTGACAGAGCCCGACAGGGCCCGACAGGGCCCGACAGAGCCCGACAGAGCCCGACAGGGCCCAGTAGAGCCCGACAGAGCCCGACAGAGCCCGACAGAGCCCGACAGAGACCGACAGGGCCCAGTAGAGCCCGACAGGGCCGGACAGAGCCCGACAGAGCCCGACAGGGCCCGACAGGGCCCGACAGGGCCCAGTAGAGCCCGATAGAGCCCGACAGAGCCCGACAGAGCCCGACAGGGCCCGACAGAGCCCGACAGAACCCGACAGGGCCCGACAGAGCCCGACAGGGCCCGACAGAGCCCGACAGGGCCCGATAGAGCCCGACAGGGCCCGACAGAGCCCGACAGAGCCCGACAGGGCACGACAGAGCCCGACAGAGCCCGACAGGGCCCGACAGAGCCCGACAGAGCCCGACAGAGCCCGACAGGGCCCGACAGGGCCCAGTAGAGCCCGACAGAGCCCAGTAGAGCCCAGTAGAGCCCGACAGGGCCCGACAGAGCCCGACAGGGCCCGACAGAGCCCGACAGAGCCCGACAGGGCCCAGTAGAGCCCGACAGAGCCCGACAGAGCCCGACAGAGCCCAGTAGAGCCCGACAGAGCCCGACAGGGCCCGACAGGGCCCGACAGAGCCCGACAGAGCCCGACAGGGCCCGACAGGGCCCGACAGAGCCCAGTAGAGCCCGACAGAGCCCGACAGAGCCCGACAGAGCCCGACAGGGCCCGACAGGGCCCAGTAGAGCCCGACAGAGCCCGACAGAGCCCGACAGAGCCCGACAGAGACCGACAGGGCCCGACAGGGCACGACAGAGCCCGACAGAGACCGACAGGGCCCGACAGAGCCCGACAGAGACCGACAGAACCCGACAGAGCCCGACAGAGCCCAGTAGAGCCCAGTAGAGCCCGACAGAGCCCGACAGAGCCCGACAGAGCCCGACAGGGCCCGACAGGGCCCAGTAGAGCCCGACAGAGCCCGACAGAGCCCGACAGAGCCCGACAGGGCCCGACAGGGCCCAGTAGAGCCCGACAGAGCCCGACAGAGCCCAGTAGAGCCCAGTAGAGCCCGACAGAGCCCAACACAGCCTGACAGAGCCCGACAGAGCCCGACAGGGCCCGACAGAGCCCGACAGAGCCCGACAGGGCCCGACAGGGCCCAGTAGAGCCCGACAGAGCCCGACAGGGCCCGACAGAGCCCGACAGGGCCCGACAGGGCCCGACAGAGCCCGACAGGGCCCGACAGAGCCCGACAGGGCCCCACAGAGCCCGACAGAGCCCGACAGGGCCCAGTAGAGCCCGATAGAGCCCGACAGAGCCCGACAGAGCCCGACAGAGCCCGACAGGGCCCGACAGAGCCCGACAGAGCCCGACAGGGCCCGACAGGGCCCGACAGGGCCCGACAGAGCCCGACAAGGCCCGATAGAGCCCGACAGGGCCCGACAGAGCCCGAGAGAGCCCGAGAGAGCCCAACAGGGCCCGACAGAGCCCGACAGAGCCCGACAGAGCCCGACAGGGCCCAGTAGAGCCCGACAGAGCCCAGTAGAGCCCAGTAGAGCCCAACAGAGCCCGACAGGGCCCGACAGAGCCCGACAGAGCCCGACAGGGCCCAGTAGAGCCCGACAGAGCCCGACAGAGCCCGACAGAGCCCAGTAGAGCCCGACAGAGCCCGACAGGGCCCGACAGGGCCCGACAGGGCCCGACAGAGCCCGACAGGGCCCGACAGGGCCCGACAGAGCCCAGTAGAGCCCGACAGAGCCCGACAGAGCCCGACAGAGCCCGACAGGGCCCGACAGGGCCCAGTAGAGCCCGACACAGCCCGACAGAGCCCGACATAGCCCGACAGAGCCCGACAGGGCCCGACAGGGCACGACAGAGCCCGACAGAGCCCGACAGCGCCCGACAGAGCCCGACAGAGCCCGACAGAGCCCGACAGAACCCGACAGAGCCCGACAGAGCCCAGTAGAGCCCAGTAGAGCCCGACAGAGCCCGACAGAGCCCGACAGAGCCCGACAGGGCCCGACAGGGCCCAGTAGAGCCCGACAGAGCCCGACAGAGCCCGACAGAGCCCGACAGGGCCCGACAGGGCCCAGTAGAGCCCGACAGAGCCCGACAGAGCCCAGTAGAGCCCAGTAGAGCCCGACAGAGCCCGACAGAGCCCGACAGGGCCCGACAGAGCCCGACAGAGCCCGACAGGGCCCGACAGGGCCCAGTAGAGCCCGACAGAGCCCGACAGGGCCCGACAGAGCCCGACAGGGCCCGACAGGGCCCGACAGAGCCCGACAGGGCCCCACAGAGCCCGACAGAGCCCGACAGGGCCCAGTAGAGCCCGACAGAGCCCGACAGAGCCCGACAGGGCCCGACAGAGCCCAGTAGAGCCCGACAGAGCCCGACAGGGCCCGACAGAGCCCGACAGAGCCCGACAGAGCCCGACAGGGCCCCACAGAGCCCGACAGAGCCCGACAGGACCCAGTAGAGCCCGACAGAGCCCGACAGAGCCCGACAGAGCCCAGTAGAGCCCGACAGAGCCCGACAGAGCCCGACAGGGCCCGACAGGGCCCGACAGAGCCCGACAGAGCCCGAGAGAGCCCGAGAGAGCCCAACAGGGCCCGACAGAGCCCGACAGAGCCCGACAGAGCCCGACAGGGCCCAGTAGAGCCCGACAGAGCCCAGTAGAGCCCAGTAGAGCCCAACAGAGCCCGACAGGGCCCGACAGAGCCCGACAGAGCCCGACAGGGCCCAGTAGAGCCCGACAGAGCCCGACAGAGCCCGACAGAGCCCAGTAGAGCCCGACAGAGCCCGACAGGGCCCGACAGGGCCCGACAGGGCCCGACAGAGCCCGACAGGGCCCGACAGGGCCCGACAGAGCCCAGTAGAGCCCGACAGAGCCCGACAGAGCCCGACAGAGCCCGACAGGGCCCGACAGGGCCCAGTAGAGCCCGACACAGCCCGACAGAGCCCGACATAGCCCGACAGAGCCCGACAGGGCCCGACAGGGCACGACAGAGCCCGACAGAGCCCGACAGCGCCCGACAGAGCCCGACAGAGCCCGACAGAGCCCGACAGAACCCGACAGAGCCCGACAGAGCCCAGTAGAGCCCAGTAGAGCCCGACAGAGCCCGACAGAGCCCGACAGAGCCCGACAGGGCCCGACAGGGCCCAGTAGAGCCCGACAGAGCCCGACAGAGCCCGACAGAGCCCGACAGGGCTCGACAGGGCCCAGTAGAGCCCGACAGAGCCCGACAGAGCCCAGTAGAGCCCAGTAGAGCCCGACAGAGCCCGACAGAGCCCGACAGGGCCCGACAGAGCCCGACAGAGCCCGACAGGGCCCGACAGGGCCCAGTAGAGCCCGACAGAGCCCGACAGGGCCCGACAGAGCCCGACAGGGCCCGACAGGGCCCGACAGAGCCCGACAGGGCCCCACAGAGCCCGACAGAGCCCGACAGGGCCCAGTAGAGCCCAGTAGAGCCCGACAGAGCCCAGTAGAGCCCGACAGAGCCCGACAGAGCCCTACAGAGCCCGACAGGGCCCGACAGGGCCCGACAGAGCCCGACAGGGCCCGACAGAGCCCGACAGAGCCCGACAGAGCCCGACAGGGCCCGACAGAGCCTGACAGAGCCCGACAGGGCCCAGTAGAGCCCGACAGAGCCCGACAGAGCCCGACAGAGCCCGACAGAGCCCAGTAGAGCCCGACAGAGCCCGACAGAGCCCGACAGGGCCCGAGAGAGCCCGACAGAGCCCGACAGAGCCCGACAGGGCCCGACAGGGCCCAGTAGAGCCCGACAGATCCCGACAGAGCCCGACAGGGCCCGACAGGGCCCGACAGGGCCCAGTAGAGCCCGACAGAGCCCGACAGAGCCCGACAGAGCCCGACAGGGCCCGACAGAGCCCGACAGAGCCCGACAGAGCCCGACAGTGCCCGACAGGGCCCAGTAGAGCCCGACAGAGCCCGACAGAGCCCGACAGAACCCGTCAGAGCCCGACAGAGCCCGACAGAGCCCGACAGAGTCCGACAGGGCCCAGTAGAGCCCGACAGAGCCCGACAGAGCCCGACAGAGCCCGACAGGGCCCGACAGAGCCCGACAGAGCCCGACAGAGCCCGACAGGGCCCGACAGGGCCCGACAGAGCCCGACAGAGCCCGACAGGGCCCAGTAGAGCCCGACAGAGCCCGACAGAGCCCGACAGAGCCCAGTAGAGCCCGACAGAGCCCGACAGAGCCCGACAGAGCCCAGTAGAGCCCGACAGAGCCCGACAGGGCCCGACAGGGCCCGACAGGGCCCAGTAGAGCCCGACAGAGCCCGACAGAGCCCAGTAGAGTCCAGTAGAGCCCGACAGAGCCCGACAGAGCCCGACAGGGCCCGACAGAGCCCGACAGGGCCCACTAGAGCCCGACAGAGCCCGACAGAGCCTGACAGAGCCCGACAGGGCCCGACAGGGCCCGACAGAGCCCGACAGAGCCCGACAGGGCCCAGTAGAGCCCGACAGAGCCCGACAGAGCCCGACAGAGCCCGACAGAGACCGACAGGGCCCAGTAGAGCCCGACAGGGCCGGACAGAGCCCGACAGAGCCCGACAGGGCCCGACAGGGCCCGACAGGGCCCAGTAGAGCCCGATAGAGCCCGACAGAGCCCGACAGAGCCCGACAGGGCCCGACAGAGCCCGACAGAACCCGACAGGGCCCGACAGAGCCCGACAGGGCCCGACAGAGCCCGACAGGGCCCGATAGAGCCCGACAGGGCCCGACAGAGCCCGACAGAGCCCGACAGGGCACGACAGAGCCCGACAGAGCCCGACAGGGCCCGACAGAGCCCGACAGAGCCCGACAGAGCCCGACAGGGCCCGACAGGGCCCAGTAGAGCCCGACAGAGCCCAGTAGAGCCCAGTAGAGCCCGACAGGGCCCGACAGAGCCCGACAGGGCCCGACAGAGCCCGACAGAGCCCGACAGGGCCCAGTAGAGCCCGACAGAGCCCGACAGAGCCCGACAGAGCCCAGTAGAGCCCGACAGAGCCCGACAGGGCCCGACAGGGCCCGACAGAGCCCGACAGAGCCCGACAGGGCCCGACAGGGCCCGACAGAGCCCAGTAGAGCCCGACAGAGCCCGACAGAGCCCGACAGAGCCCGACAGGGCCCGACAGGGCCCAGTAGAGCCCGACAGAGCCCGACAGAGCCCGACAGAGCCCGACAGAGCCCGACAGGGCCCGACAGGGCACGACAGAGCCCGACAGAGACCGACAGGGCCCGACAGAGCCCGACAGAGACCGACAGAACCCGACAGAGCCCGACAGAGCCCAGTAGAGCCCAGTAGAGCCCGACAGAGCCCGACAGAGCCCGACAGAGCCCGACAGGGCCCGACAGGGCCCAGTAGAGCCCGACAGAGCCCGACAGAGCCCGACAGAGCCCGACAGGGCCCGACAGGGCCCAGTAGAGCCCGACAGAGCCCGACAGAGCCCAGTAGAGCCCAGTAGAGCCCGACAGAGCCCAACACAGCCTGACAGAGCCCGACAGAGCCCGACAGGGCCCGACAGAGCCCGACAGAGCCCGACAGGGCCCGACAGGGCCCAGTAGAGCCCGACAGAGCCCGACAGGGCCCGACAGAGCCCGACAGGGCCCGACAGGGCCCGACAGAGCCCGACAGGGCCCGACAGAGCCCGACAGGGCCCCACAGAGCCCGACAGAGCCCGACAGGGCCCAGTAGAGCCCGATAGAGCCCGACAGAGCCCGACAGAGCCCGACAGAGCCCGACAGGGCCCGACAGAGCCCGACAGAGCCCGACAGGGCCCGACAGGGCCCGACAGGGCCCGACAGAGCCCGACAAGGCCCGATAGAGCCCGACAGGGCCCGACAGAGCCCGAGAGAGCCCGAGAGAGCCCAACAGGGCCCGACAGAGCCCGACAGAGCCCGACAGAGCCCGACAGGGCCCAGTAGAGCCCGACAGAGCCCAGTAGAGCCCAGTAGAGCCCAACAGAGCCCGACAGGGCCCGACAGAGCCCGACAGAGCCCGACAGGGCCCAGTAGAGCCCGACAGAGCCCGACAGAGCCCGACAGAGCCCAGTAGAGCCCGACAGAGCCCGACAGGGCCCGACAGGGCCCGACAGGGCCCGACAGAGCCCGACAGGGCCCGACAGGGCCCGACAGAGCCCAGTAGAGCCCGACAGAGCCCGACAGAGCCCGACAGAGCCCGACAGGGCCCGACAGGGCCCAGTAGAGCCCGACACAGCCCGACAGAGCCCGACATAGCCCGACAGAGCCCGACAGGGCCCGACAGGGCACGACAGAGCCCGACAGAGCCCGACAGCGCCCGACAGAGCCCGACAGAGCCCGACAGAGCCCGACAGAACCCGACAGAGCCCGACAGAGCCCAGTAGAGCCCAGTAGAGCCCGACAGAGCCCGACAGAGCCCGACAGAGCCCGACAGGGCCCGACAGGGCCCAGTAGAGCCCGACAGAGCCCGACAGAGCCCGACAGAGCCCGACAGGGCCCGACAGGGCCCAGTAGAGCCCGACAGAGCCCGACAGAGCCCAGTAGAGCCCAGTAGAGCCCGACAGAGCCCGACAGAGCCCGACAGGGCCCGACAGAGCCCGACAGAGCCCGACAGGGCCCGACAGGGCCCAGTAGAGCCCGACAGAGCCCGACAGGGCCCGACAGAGCCCGACAGGGCCCGACAGGGCCCGACAGAGCCCGACAGGGCCCCACAGAGCCCGACAGAGCCCGACAGGGCCCAGTAGAGCCCGACAGAGCCCGACAGAGCCCGACAGGGCCCGACAGAGCCCAGTAGAGCCCGACAGAGCCCGACAGGGCCCGACAGAGCCCGACAGAGCCCGACAGAGCCCGACAGGGCCCCACAGAGCCCGACAGAGCCCGACAGGACCCAGTAGAGCCCGACAGAGCCCGACAGAGCCCGACAGAGCCCAGTAGAGCCCGACAGAGCCCGACAGAGCCCGACAGGGCCCGACAGGGCCCGACAGAGCCCGACAGAGCCCGAGAGAGCCCGAGAGAGCCCAACAGGGCCCGACAGAGCCCGACAGAGCCCGACAGAGCCCGACAGGGCCCAGTAGAGCCCGACAGAGCCCAGTAGAGCCCAGTAGAGCCCAACAGAGCCCGACAGGGCCCGACAGAGCCCGACAGAGCCCGACAGGGCCCAGTAGAGCCCGACAGAGCCCGACAGAGCCCGACAGAGCCCAGTAGAGCCCGACAGAGCCCGACAGGGCCCGACAGGGCCCGACAGGGCCCGACAGAGCCCGACAGGGCCCGACAGGGCCCGACAGAGCCCAGTAGAGCCCGACAGAGCCCGACAGAGCCCGACAGAGCCCGACAGGGCCCGACAGGGCCCAGTAGAGCCCGACACAGCCCGACAGAGCCCGACATAGCCCGACAGAGCCCGACAGGGCCCGACAGGGCACGACAGAGCCCGACAGAGCCCGACAGCGCCCGACAGAGCCCGACAGAGCCCGACAGAGCCCGACAGAACCCGACAGAGCCCGACAGAGCCCAGTAGAGCCCAGTAGAGCCCGACAGAGCCCGACAGAGCCCGACAGAGCCCGACAGGGCCCGACAGGGCCCAGTAGAGCCCGACAGAGCCCGACAGAGCCCGACAGAGCCCGACAGGGCCCGACAGGGCCCAGTAGAGCCCGACAGAGCCCGACAGAGCCCAGTAGAGCCCAGTAGAGCCCGACAGAGCCCGACAGAGCCCGACAGGGCCCGACAGAGCCCGACAGAGCCCGACAGGGCCCGACAGGGCCCAGTAGAGCCCGACAGAGCCCGACAGGGCCCGACAGAGCCCGACAGGGCCCGACAGGGCCCGACAGAGCCCGACAGGGCCCCACAGAGCCCGACAGAGCCCGACAGGGCCCAGTAGAGCCCGACAGAGCCCGACAGAGCCCGACAGGGCCCGACAGAGCCCAGTAGAGCCCGACAGAGCCCGACAGGGCCCGACAGAGCCCGACAGAGCCCGACAGAGCCCGACAGGGCCCCACAGAGCCCGACAGAGCCCGACAGGACCCAGTAGAGCCCGACAGAGCCCGACAGAGCCCGACAGAGCCCAGTAGAGCCCGACAGAGCCCGACAGAGCCCGACAGGGCCCGACAGGGCCCGACAGAGCCCGACAGAGCCCGACAGAGCCCGACAGGGCCCAGTAGAGCCCGACAGAGCCGACAGAGCCCGACAGAGCCCAGTAGAGCCCGACAGAGCCCGACAGGGCCCGACAGGGCCCGACAGAGCCCGACAGAGCCCGACAGGGCCCGACAGGGCCCGACAGAGCCCAGTAGAGCCCGACAGAGCCCGACAGAGCCCGACAGGGCCCGACAGGGCCCGACAGGGCCCAGTAGAGCCTGACAGAGCCCGACAGAGCCCGACAGAGCCCGACAGGGCCCGACAGAGCCCGACAGGGCCCGACAGGGCCCGACAGAACCCGACAGGGCCCGACAGAGCCCGACAGGGCCCGACAGGGCACGACAGAGCCCGACAGGGCCCGACAGGGCCCGACAGAGCCCGACAGAGCCCGACAGAGCCCAGTAGAGCCCAGTAGAGCCCGACAGAGCCCGACAGAGCCCGACAGAGCCCGACAGGGCCCGACAGGGCCCAGTAGAGCCCGACAGAGCCCGACAGAGCCCGACAGAGCCCGACAGAGCCCGACAGGGCCCGACAGAGCCCGACAGAGCCCGACAGGGCCCGACAGGGCCCAGTAGAGCCTGACAGAGCCCGACAGGGCCCAACAGAGCCCGACAGAGCCGAGAGGGCCCGACAGAGCCCGACAGAGCCCGACAGAGCCCGACAGAGCCCGACAGGGCCCGACAGAGCCCGACAGAGCCCGACAGAGCCCGACAGGGCCCAGTAGAGCCCGACAGAGCCCGACAGAGCCCGACAGAACCCGACAGGGCCCAGTAGAGCCCGACAGAGCCCGACAGAGCCCGACAGAGCCCAGTAGAGCCCGACAGAGCCCGACAGAGCCCGACAGAGCCCGACAGGGCCCGACAGAGCCCGACAGAGCCCGACAGAGCCCGACAGGGCCCAGTAGAGCCCGACAGAGCCCGACAGGGCCCGACAGAGCCCGACAGAGCCCGACAGAGCCCGACAGGGCCCAGTAGAGCCCGACAGAGCCCGACAGAGCCCGACAGAGCCCGACAGGGCCCGACAGAGCCCGACTGAGCCCGACAGGGCCCGACAGGGCCCGACAGAGCCCGACAGGGCCCGACAGATCCCGACAGAGCCCGACAGAGCCCGACAGGGCCCGACAGAGCCCGACAGAGCCCGACAGGGCCCAGTAGAGCCCGACAGAGCCCGACAGAGCCCGACAGAGCCCGACAGAGCCCAGTAGAGCCCGACAGAGCCCGACAGAGCCCGACAGGGCCCGACAGAGCCCGACAGGGCCCCACAGGGCCCGACAGAGCCCGACAGAGCCCGACAGGGCCCGACAGAGCCCGACAGGGCCCAGTAGAGCCCCAACAGAGCCCGACAGAGGCCAGTAGAGCCCGACAGAGCCCGACAGAGCCCAACAGAGCCTGACAGAGCACGACAGGGCCCGACAGGACCCGACAGGGCCCAGTAGAGGCCGACAGAGCCCGACAGAGCCCAGTAGAGCCCAGTAGAGCCCGACAGAGCCCGACAGAGCCCGACAGAGCCCGACAGAGCCCGACAGGGCCCGACAGAGCCCCACAGAGCCCGACAGGGCCCGACAGGGCCCGACAGAGCCCGACAGGGCCCGACAGGGCCCAGTAGAGCCCGAAAGAGCCCGATAGAGCCCAGTAGAGCCCAGTAGAGCCCGACAGGGCCCGACAGGGCCCGACAGGGCCCAGTAGATCCCGAAAGAGCCCGACAGAGCCTGACAGAGCCCGACAGGGCCCGACAGGGCCCGACAGAGCCCGACAGAGCCCGACAGGGCCCAGTAGAGCCCGACAGAGCCCGACAGAGCCCGACAGAGCCCGACAGGGCCCAGTAGAGCCCAACAGGGCCCGACAGAGCCCGACAGAGCCCGACAGGGCCCGACAGGGCCCGACAGAGCCCGACAGGGCCCGACAGGGCCCAGTAGAGCCCGATAGAGCCCGACAGAGCCCGACAGAGCCCGACAGGGCCCGACAGAGCCCGACAGAGCCCGACAGGGCCCGACAGGGCCCGACAGGCCCGATAGAGCCCGACAGAGCCTGACAGAGCCCGACAGAGCCCGACAGGGCCCGACAGAGCCCGACAGAGCCCGACAGAGCCCGACAGGCCCGACAGGGCCCAGTAGAGCCCGACAGGGCCCAGTAGAGCCCAGTAGAGCCCGACAGAGCCCGACAGAGCCCGACAGAGCCCGACAGAGCCCGACAGGGCCCGACAGGGCCCAGTAGAGCCCGACAGAGCCCGACAGGGCCCGACAGAGCCCGACAGAGCCCGACAGGGCCCGACAGAGCCCCACAGAACCCGACAGGGCCCAGTAGAGCCCGACAGAGCCCGACAGAGCCCGACAGAGCCCGACAGGGCCCGACAGAGCCCGACAGAGCCCGACAGGGCCCGACAGGGCCCGACAGAGCCCGACAGAGCCCGACAGAGCCCGACAGAGCCCACAGAGCCCGACAGAGCCCGACAGGGCCCAGTAGAGCCCGACAGAACCCGACAGAGCCCAGTAGAGCCCGACAGAGCCCGACAGAGCCCAGTAGAGCCCGGCAGAGCCCGACAGAGCCCGACAGGGCCCGACAGGGCCCGACAGAGCCCGACAGGGCCCGACAGAGCCCGACAAGGCCCGACAGGCACGACAGAGCCCGACAGAGCCCGACAGGGCCCGACAGAGCCCGACAGAGCCCGACAGAGCCAGTAGAGCCCAGTAGAGCCCGACAGAGCCCGACAGAGCCCGACAGAGCCCGACAGGGCCCGACAGGGCCCAGTAGAGCCCGACAGAGCCCGACAGAGCCCGACAGAGCCCGACAGGGCCCAGAAGAGCCCGACAGAGCCCGACAGAGCCCGACAGAGCCCGACAGAGGCCGACAGAGCCCGACAGAGCCCGACAGGGCCCGACAGGGCCCGACAGAGCCCGACAGAGCCCAGTAGAGCCCAGTAGAGCCCGACAGAGCCCGACAGAGCCCGACAGAACCCGACAGAGCCCGACAGAGACCAGTTGAGCCCGACAGAGCCCGACAGAGCCCGACAGAGCCCGACAGGCCCAACAGGCCCCAGTAGAGCCCGACAGAGCCTGACAGAGCCCGACAGAGCCCAGTAGAGCCCGACAGAGCCCGACAGAGCCCGACAGAGCCCGACAGGGCCCGACAGAGCCCGACAGAGCCCGACAGGGCCCGACAGAGCCCGACAGAGCCCGACGGGGCCCAGTAGAGCCCAGTAGAGCCCGACAGAGCCCAGTAGAGCCCGACAGAGCCCGACAGAGCCCTACAGAGCCCGACAGGGCCCGACAGGGCCCGACAGAGCCCGACAGGGCCCGACAGAGCCCGACAGAGCCCGACAGAGCCCGACAGGGCCCGACAGAGCCTGACAGAGCCCGACAGGGCCCAGTAGAGCCCGACAGAGCCCGACAGAGCCCGACAGAGCCCGACAGAGCCCAGTAGAGCCCGACAGAGCCCGACAGAGCCCGACAGGGCCCGACAGAGCCCGACAGAGCCCGACAGAGCCCGACAGGGCCGACAGGGCCCAGTAGAGCCCGACAGATCCCGACAGAGCCCGACAGGGCCCGACAGGGCCCGACAGGGCCCAGTAGAGCCCGACAGAGCCCGACAGAGCCCGACAGAGCCCGACAGGGCCCGACAGAGGCCGACAGAGCCCGACAGAGCCCGACAGTGCCCGACAGGGCCCAGTAGAGCCCGACAGAGCCCGACAGAGCCCGACAGAACCCGTCAGAGCCCGACAGAGCCCGACAGAGCCCGACAGAGTCCGACAGGGCCCAGTAGAGCCCGACAGAGCCCGACAGAGCCCGACAGAGCCCGACAGGGCCCGACAGAGCCCGACAGAGCCCGACAGGGCCCAGTAGAGCCCGACAGGGCCCAGTAGAGCCCGACAGGGCCCGACAGAGCCCGACAGAGCCCGACAGGGCCCGACAGGGCCGACAGAGCCCGACAGGGCCCGACAGAGCCCCGACAGAGCCCGACAGAGCCCGACAGAGCCCGACAGGGCCCGACAGAGCCCGACAGAGCCCAACAGAGCCCGACAGGGCCCGACAGGGCCCGACAGAGCCCGACAGAGCCCGACAGGGCCCAGTAGAGCCCCGACAGAGCCCGACAGAGCCCGACAGAGCCCGACAGAGTCCAGTAGAGCCCGACAGAGCCCGACAGAGCCCGACCAGAGCCCAGTAGAGCCCGACAGAGCCCGACAGGGCCCGACAGGGCCCGACAGGGCCCAGTAGAGCCCGACAGAGCCCGACAGAGCCCAGTAGAGTCCAGTAGAGCCCGACAGAGCCCGACAGAGCCCGACAGGGCCCGACAGAGCCCGACAGGGCCCACTAGAGCCCGACAGAGCCCGACAGAGCCTGACAGAGCCCGACAGGGCCCGACAGGGCCCGACAGAGCCCGACAGAGCCCGACAGGGCCCAGTAGAGCCCGACAGAGCCCGACAGAGCCCGACAGAGCCCGACAGAGACCGACAGGGCCCAGTAGAGCCCGACAGGGCCGGACAGAGCCCGACAGAGCCCGACAGGGCCCGACAGGGCCCAACAGGGCCCAGTAGAGCCCGATAGAGCCCGACAGAGCCCGACAGAGCCCGACAGGGCCCGACAGAGCCCGACAGAGCCCGACAGGGCCCGACAGAGCCCGACAGGGCCCGATAGAGCCCGACAGGGCCCGACAGAGCCCGACAGAGCCCGACAGGGCACGACAGAGCCCGACAGAGCCCGACAGGGCCCGACAGAGCCCGACAGAGCCCGACAGAGCCCGACAGGGCCCAGTAGAGCCCGACAGAGCCCAGTAGAGCCCAGTAGAGCCCGACAGGGCCCGACAGAGCCCGACAGGGCCCGACAGAGCCCGACAGAGCCCGACAGGGCCCAGTAGAGCCCGACAGAGCCCGACAGAGCCCGACAGAGCCCAGTAGAGCCCGACAGAGCCCGACAGGGCCCGACAGGGCCCGACAGAGCCCGACAGAGCCCGACAGGGCCCGACAGGGCCCGACAGAGCCCAGTAGAGCCCGACAGAGCCCGACAGAGCCCGACAGAGCCCGACAGGGCCCGACAGGGCCCAGTAGAGCCCGACAGAGCCCGACAGAGCCCGACAGAGCCCGACAGGGCCCGACAGGGCACGACAGAGCCCGACAGAGCCCGACAGAGCCCGACAGGGCCCGACAGAGCCCGACAGAGCCTGACAGGGCCCGACAGAGCCCGACAGAGCCCAGTAGAGCCCAGTAGAGCCCGACAGAGCCCGACAGAGCCCGACAGAGCCCGACAGGGCCCGACAGGGCCCAGTAGAGCCCGACAGAGCCCGACAGAGCCCGACAGAGCCCGACAGGGCCCGACAGAGCCCAGTAGAGCCCGACAGAGCCCGACAGGGCCCCACAGAGCCCGACAGAGCCCGACAGGGCCCAGTAGAGCCCGACAGAGCCCGACAGAGCCCGACAGAGCCCGACAGAGCCCGACAGGGCCCGACAGAGCCCGACAGAGCCCGACAGGGCCCGACAGGGCCCGACAGGGCCCGACAGAGCCCGACAGGGCCCGATAGAGCCCGACAGGGCCCGACAGAGCCCGAGAGAGCCCGAGAGAGCCCAACAGGGCCCGACAGAGCCCGACAGAGCCCGACAGAGCCCGACAGGGCCCAGTAGAGCCCGACAGAGCCCAGTAGAGCCCAGTAGAGCCCAACAGAGCCCGACAGGGCCCGACAGAGCCCGACAGAGCCCGACAGGGCCCAGTAGACCCCGACAGAGCCCGACAGAGCCCGACAGAGCCCAGTAGAGCCCGACAGAGCCCGACAGGGCCCGACAGGGCCCGACAGAGCCCGACAGAGCCCGACAGGGCCCGACAGGGCCCGACAGAGCCCAGTAGAGCCCGACAGAGCCCGACAGAGCCCGACAGAGCCCGACAGGGCCCGACAGGGCCCAGTAGAGCCCGACAGAGCCCGACAGAGCCCGACATAGCCCGACAGAGCCCGACAGGGCCCGACAGGGCACGACAGAGCCCGACAGAGCCCGACAGGGCCCGACAGAGCCCGACAGAGCCCGACAGAGCCCGACAGAACCCGACAGAGCCCGACAGAGCCCAGTAGAGCCCAGTAGAGCCCGACAGAGCCCGACAGAGCCCGACAGAGCCCGACAGGGCCCGACAGGGCCCAGTAGAGCCCGACAGAGCCCGACAGAGCCCGACAGAGCCCGACAGGGCCCGACAGGGCCCAGTAGAGCCCGACAGAGCCCGACAGAGCCCAGTAGAGCCCAGTAGAGCCCGACAGAGCCCGACAGAGCCCGACAGGGCCCGACAGAGCCCGACAGAGCCCGACAGGGCCCGACAGGGCCAGGTAGAACCCGACAGAGCCCGACAGGGCCCGACAGAGCCCGACAGGGCCCGACAGGGCCCGACAGAGCCCGACAGGGCCCGACAGAGCCCGACAGGGCCCCACAGAGCCCGACAGAGCCCGACAGGGCCCAGTAGAGCCCGACAGAGCCCGACAGAGCCCGACAGGGCCCGACAGAGCCCAGTAGAGCCCGACAGAGCCCGACAGGGCCCGACAGGGCCCGACAGAGCCCGACAGGGCCCGACAGAGCCCGACAGAGCCCGACAGAGCCCGACAGGGCCCCACAGAGCCCGACAGAGCCCGACAGGGCCCGACAGAGCCCGACAGAGCCCGACAGAGCCCGACAGGGCCCAGTAGAGCCCGACAGAGCCCGACAGAGCCCGACAGAGCCCAGTAGAGCCCGACAGAGCCCGACAGGGCCCGACAGGGCCCGACAGAGCCCGACAGAGCCCGACAGGGCCCGACAGGGCCCGACAGAGCCCAGTAGAGCCCGACAGAGCCCGACAGAGCCCGACAGAGCCCGACAGGGCCCGACAGGGCCCGACAGGGCCCAGTAGAGCCTGACAAAGCCCGACAGAGCCCGACAGAGCCCGACAGGGCCCGACAGGGCCCGACAAGGCCCGACAGGGCCCGACAGAACCCGACAGGGCCCGACAGAGCCCGACAGGGCCCGACAGGGCACGACAGAGCCCGACAGGGCCCGACAGGGCCCGACAGAGCCCGACAGAGCCCGACAGAGCCCAGTAGAGCCCAGTAGAGCCCGACAGAGCCCGACAGAGCCCGACAGAGCCCGACAGGGCCCGACAGGGCCCAGTAGAGCCCGACAGAGCCCGACAGAGCCCGACAGAGCCCGACAGAGCCCGACAGGGCCCGACAGAGCCCGACAGAGCCCGACAGGGCCCGACAGAGCCCGACAGAGCCCGACAGAGCCCGACAGGGCCCAGTAGAGCCCGACAGAGCCCGACAGAGCCCGACAGAGCCCGACAGGGCCCAGTAGAGCCCGACAGAGCCCGACAGAGCCCGACAGAGCCCAGTAGAGCCCGACAGAGCCCGACAGAGCCCGACAGAGCCCGACAGGGCCCGACAGAGCCCGACAGAGCCCGACAGAGCCCGACAGGGCCCAGTAGAGCCCGACAGAGCCCGACAGGGCCCGACAGAGCCCGACAGAGCCCGACAGAGCCCGACAGGGCCCAGTAGAGCCCGACAGAGCCCGATAGAGCCCGACAGAGCCCGACAGGGCCTGACAGAGCCCGACTGAGCCCGACAGGGCCCGACAGGGCCCGACAGAGCCCGACAGGGCCCGACAGAGCCCGACAGAGCCCGACAGGGCCCGACAGAGCCCGACAGAGCCCGACAGGGCCCAGTAGAGCCCGACAGAGCCCGACAGAGCCCGACAGAGCCCGACAGAGCCCAGTAGAGCCCGACAGAGCCCGACAGAGCCCGACAGAGCCCGACAGGGCCCGACAGAGCCCGACAGGGCCCGACAGGGCCCGACAGAGCCCGACAGGGCCCAGTAGAGCCCGACAGAGCCCAACAGAGCCCGACAGAGGCCAGTAGAGCCCGACAGAGCCCGACAGAGCCCAACAGAGCCTGACAGAGCACGACAGGGCCCGACAGGACCCGACAGGGCCCAGTAGAGCCCGACAGAGCCCGACAGAGCTCAGTAGAGCCCAGTAGAGCCCGACAGAGCCCGACAGAGCCCGACAGAGGCCGACAGAGGCCGACAGGGCCCGACAGAGCCCCACAGAGCCCGACAGGGCCCGACAGGGCCCGACAGAGCCCGACAGGGCCCGACAGGGCCCAGTAGAGCCCGAAAGAGCCCGATAGAGCCCAGTAGAGCCCAGTAGAGCCCGACAGGGCCCGACAGGGCCCGACAGGGCCCAGTAGATCCCGAAAGAGCCCGACAGAGCCTGACAGAGCCCGACAGGGCCCGACAGGGCCCGACAGAGCCCGACAGAGCCCGACAGGGCCCGACAGAGCCCGACAGAGCCCGACAGAGCCCGACAGGGCCCAGTAGAGCCCAACAGGGCCCGACAGAGCCCGACAGAGCCCGACAGGGCCCGACAGGGCCCGACAGAGCCCGACAGGGCCCGACAGGGCCCGACAGGGCCCGACAGGGCCCAGTAGAGCCCGATAGAGCCCGACAGAGCCCGACAGAGCCCGACAGGGCCCGACAGAGCCCGACAGAGCCCGACAGGGCCCGACAGGGCCCGACAGGGCCCGATAGAGCCCGACAGAGCCTGACAGAGCCCGACAGAGCCCGACAGAGCCCGACAGAGCCCGAAAGAGCCCGACAGGGCCCGACAGAGCCCGACAGAGCCCGACAGAGCCCGACAGGGCCCGACAGGGCCCAGTAGAGCCCGACAGAGCCCAGTAGAGCCCAGTAGAGCCCGACAGAGCCCGACAGAGCCCGACAGAGCCCGACAGGGCCCGACAGGGCCCGACAGGGCCCAGTAGAGCCCGACAGAGCCCGACAGGGCCCGAGAGAGCCCGACAGAGCCCGACAGGGCCCGACAGAGCCCCACAGAACCCGACAGGGCCCAGTAGAGCCCGACAGAGCCCGACAGAGCCCGACAGAGCCCGACAGGGCCCGACAGAGCCCGACAGAGCCCGACAGGGCCCGACAGGGCCCGACAGAGCCCGACAGGGCCCGACAGAGCCCGACAGAGCCCACAGAGCCCGACAGAGCCCGACAGGGCCCAGTAGAGCCCGACAGAACCCGACAGAGCCCAGTAGAGCCCGACAGAGCCCGACAGAGCCCAGTAGAGCCCGACAGAGCCCGACAGAGCCCGACAGGGCCCGACAGAGCCCGACAGAGCCCGACAGGGCCCAGTAGAGCCCGACAGAGCCCGACAGAGCCCGACAGAGCCCAGTAGAGCCCGACAGAGACCGACAGGGCCCGACAAGGCCCGACATAGCCCGACAGAGCCCGACAGGGCCCGACAGGGCCCGACAGAGCCCAGTAGAGCCCGACAGAGCCCGACAGGGCCCGACAGGGCCCGACAGGGCCCAGTAGAGCCCGACAGAGCCCGACAGAGCCCGACAGAGCCCGACAGGGCCCGACAGAGCCCGACAGAGCCCGACAGGGCCCGACAGAGCCCGACAAGGCCCGACAGGGCACGACAGAGCCCGACAGAGCCCGACAGGGCCCGACAGAGCCCGACAGAGCCCGACAGAGCCCAGTAGAGCCCAGTAGAGCCCGACAGAGCCCGACAGAGCCCGACAGAGCCCGACAGGGCCCGACAGGGCCCAGTAGAGCCCGACAGAGCCCGACAGAGCCCGACAGAGCCCGACAGGGCCCGACAGGGCCCAGTAGAGCCCGACAGAGCCCGACAGAGCCCAGTAGAGCCCAGTAGAGCCCGACAGAGCCCGACAGAGCCCGACAGAGCCCGACAGGGCCCGACAGAGCCCGACAGAGCCCGACAGGGCCCGACAGGGCCCAGTAGAGCCCGACAGAGCCCGACAGGGCCCGACAGAGCCCGACAGAGCCTGACAGGGCCCGACAGAGCCCGACAGAGCCCGACAGAGCCCGACAGGGCCCAGTAGAGCCCGACAGAGCCCGACAGAGCCCGACAGAGCCCGACAGAGCCCGACAGGGCCCGACATAGCCCGACAGAGCCCGACAGGGCCCGACAGGGCCCGACAGAGCCCGACAGGGCCCGACAGGGCCCGACAGAGCCCGACAGGGCCCGACAGGGCCCAGTAGAGCCCGAAAGAGCCCGATAGAGCCCAGTAGAGCCCAGTAGAGCCCGACAGGGCCCGACAGGGCCCGCCAGGGCCCAGTAGATCCCGACAGAGCCCGACAGAGCCTGACAGAGCCCGACAGGGCCCGACAGGGCCCGACAGAGCCCGACAGAGCCCGACAGGGCCCAGTAGAGCCCGACAGAGCCCGACAGAGCCCGACAGAGCCGACAGGGCCCAGTAGAGCCCGACAGGGCCCGAAAGAGCCCGACAGAGCCCGACAGGGCCCGACACGGCCCGACAGAGCCCGACAGAGCCCGACAGGGCCCGACAGAGCCCGACAGGGCCCGACAGGGCCCGACAGGGCCCAGTAGAGCCCGATAGAGCCCGACAGAGCCCGACAGAGCCCGACAGGGCCCGACAGAGCCCGACAGGGCCCGACAGGGCCCGACAGGGCCCGATAGAGCCCGACAGAGCCTGACAGAGCCCGACAGAGCCCGACAGGGCACGACAGGGCCCGAAAGAGCCCGACAGGGCCCGACAGAGCCCGACAGAGCCCGACAGAGCCCGACAGGGCCCGACAGGGCCCGACAGGGCCCAGTAGAGCCCGACAGAGCCCGACAGGGCCCGACAGAGCCCGACAGAGCCCCACAGAACCCGACAGGGCCCAGTAGAGCCCGACAGAGCCCGACAGAGCCCGACAGAGCCCGACAGGGCCCGACAGAGCCCGACAGAGCCCGACAGGGCCCGACAGGGCCCGACAGAGCCCGACAGGGCCCGACAGGGCCCCACAGAGCCCGACAGAGCCCCACAGAGCCCGACAGAGCACGACAGGGCCCAGTAGAGCCCGACAGAGCCCGACAGAGCCCAGTAGAGCCCGACAGAGCCCGACAGAGCCCAGTAGAGCCCGACAGAGCCCGACAGAGCCCGACAGGGCCCGACAGAGCCCGACAGAGCCCGACAGGGCCCAGTAGAGCCCGACAGAGCCCGACAGAGCCCGACAGAGCCCAGTAGAGCCCGACAGAGACCGACAGGGCCCGACAAGGCCCGACATAGCCTGACAGAGCCCGACAGGGCCCGACAGGGCCCGACAGGGCCCAGTAGAGCCCGACAGAGCCCGACAGAGCCCGACAGGGCTCGACAGGGCCCGACAGGGCCCAGTAGAGCCCGAGAGAACCCGACAGAGCCCGACAGAGCCCGACAGGGCCCGACAGAGCCCGACAGAGCCCGACAGGGCCCGACAGAGCCCGACAAGGCCCGACAGGGCACGACAGAGCCCGACAGAGCCCGACAGGGCCCGACAGAGCCCGACAGAGCCCGACAGAGCCCGACAGAGCCCAGTAGAGCCCAGTAGAGCCCGACAGAGCCCGACAGAGCCCGACAGAGCCCGACAGGGCCCGACAGGGCCCAGTAGAGCCCGACAGAGCCCGACAGAGCCCGACAGAGCCCGACAGGGCCCGACAGAGCCCGACAGGGCCCGACAGAGCCCGACAGGGCCCAGTAGAGCCCGACAGAGCCCGACAGGGCCCGACAGAGCCCGACAGAGCCTGACAGGGCCCGACAGAGCCCGACAGAGCCCGACAGGGCCCAGTAGAGCCCGACAGAGCCCGACAGAGCCCGACAGAGCCCGACAGGGCCCGACAGAGCCCGACAGAGCCCGACAGGGCCCGACAGGGCCCGACAGGGCCCGACAGAGCCCGACAGAGCCCGACAGAGCCCGACAGGGCCCAGTAGAGCCCAGTAGAACCCGACAGAGCCCAGTAGAGCCCGACAGAGCCCGACAGAGCCCGACGGAGCCCGACAGAGCCCGACAGGGCCCGACAGAGCACGACAGAGCCCGACAGGACCCGACAGACCCCGACAGGGCCCAGTAGAGCCCGACAGAGCCCGACAGAGCCCGACAGAGCCCGACAGAGCCCGACAGGGCCCGACAGAGCCCAGTAGAGCCCGACAGAGCCCGACAGAGCCCAGTAGAGCCCAGTAGAGCCCGACAGAGCCCGACAGAGCCCGACAGAGCCCGACAGGGCCCGACAGGGCCCGACAGGGCCCAGTAGAGCCCGACAGAGCCCGACAGAGCCCGACAGAGCCCGACAGGGCCCGACAGGGCCCGACAGAGCCCAGTAGAGCCCGACAGAGCCCGACAGAGCCCGACAGAGCCCGACAGAACCCGACAGAGCCCAGTAGAGCCCGACAGAGCCCGACAGGGCCCGACAGAGCCCGACAGGGCCCGACAGGGCCCGACAGAGCCCGACAGGGCCCGACAGGGCCCAGTAGAGCCCGAAAGAGCCCGATAGAGCCCAGTAGAGCCCAGTAGAGCCCGACAGGGCCCGACAGGGCCCGCCAGGGCCCAGTAGATCCCGACAGAGCCCGACAGAGCCCGACAGAGCCCGACAGGGCCCGACAGGGCCCGACAGAGCCCGACAGAGCCCGACAGGGCCCAGTAGAGCCCGACAGAGCCCGACAGAGCCCGACAGAGCCCGACAGGGCCCAGTAGAGCCCGACAGGGCCCGAAAGAGCCCGACAGAGCCCGACAGGGCCCGACAGGGCCCGACAGAGCCCGACAGAGCCCGACAGGGCCCGACAGAGCCCGACAGGGCCCGACAGGGCCCGACAGGGCCCGATAGAGCCCGACAGAGCCTGACAGAGCCCGACAGAGCCCGACAGGGCACGACAGGGCCCGAAAGAGCCCGACAGGGCCCGACAGAGCCCACAGAGCCCGACAGAGCCCGACAGGGCCCGACCGGGCCCGACAGGGCCCAGTAGAGCCCGACAGAGCCCGACAGGGCCCGACAGAGCCCGACAGAGCCCGACAGGGCCCGACAGAGCCCCACAGAACCCGACAGGGCCCAGTAGAGCCCGACAGAGCCCGACAGAGCCCGACAGAGCCCGACAGGGCCCGACAGAGCCCGACAGAGCCCGACAGGGCCCGACAGGGCCCGACAGAGCCCGACAGGGCCCGACAGGGCCCCACAGAGCCCGACAGAGCCCGACAGAGCCCCACAGAGCCCGACAGAGCCCGACAGAGCCCAGTAGAGCCCGACAGAGCCCGACAGAGCCCAGTAGAGCCCGACAGAGCCCGACAGAGCCCAGTAGAGCCCGACAGAGCCCGACAGAGCCCGACAGGGCCCGACAGAGCCCGACAGAGCCCGACAGGGCCCAGTAGAGCCCGACAGAGCCCGACAGAGCCCGACAGAGCCCAGTAGAGCCCGACAGAGACCGACAGGGCCCGAAAGGCCCGACATAGCCCGACAGAGCCCGACAGGGCCCGACAGGGCCCGACAGGGCCCAGTAGAGCCCGACAGAGCCCGACAGAGCCCGACAGGGCTCGACAGGGCCCGACAGGGCCCAGTAGAGCCCGAGAGAACCCGACAGAGCCCGACAGAGCCCGACAGGGCCCGACAGAGCCCGACAGAGCCCGACAGGGCCCGACAGAGCCCGACAAGGCCCGACAGGGCACGACAGAGCCCGACAGAGCCCGACAGGGCCCGACAGAGCCCGACAGAGCCCGACAGAGCCCGACAGAGCCCAGTAGAGCCCAGTAGAGCCCGACAGAGCCCGACAGAGCCCGACAGAGCCCGACAGGGCCCGACAGGGCCCAGTAGAGCCCGACAGAGCCCGACAGAGCCCGACAGAGCCCGACAGGGCCCGACAGGGCCCAGTAGAGCCCGACAGAGCCCGACAGAGCCCAGTAGAGCCCAGTAGAGCTTGACAGAGCCCGACAGAGCCCGACAGGGCCCGACAGAGCCCGACAGAGCCCGACAGAGCCCGACAGGGCCCGACAGGGCCCAGTAGAGCCCGACAGAGCCCGACAGGGCCCGACAGAGCCCGACAGAGCCTGACAGGGCCCGACAGAGCCCGACAGAGCCCGACAGAGCCCGACAGGGCCCAGTAGAGCCCGACAGAGCCCGACAGAGCCCGACAGAGCCCGACAGGGCCCGACAGAGCCCGACAGAGCCCAGTAGAGCCCAGTAGAGCCCGACAGAGCCCGACAGAGCCCGACAGAGCCCGACAGGGCCCGACAGGGCCCAGTAGAGCCCGACAGAGCCCGACAGAGCCCGACAGAGCCCGACAGGGCCCGACAGGGCCCAGTAGAGCCCGACAGAGCCCGACAGAGCCCAGTAGAGCCCAGTAGAGCCCGACAGAGCCCGACAGAGCCCGACAGAGCCCGACAGGGCCCGACAGAGCCCGACAGAGCCCGACAGGGCCCGACAGGGCCCAGTAGAGCCCGACAGAGCCCGACAGGGCCCGACAGAGCCCGACAGAGCCTGACAGGGCCCGACAGAGCCCGACAGAGCCCGACAGAGCCCGACAGGGCCCAGTAGAGCCCGACAGAGCCCGACAGAGCCCGACAGAGCCCGACAGAGCCCGACAGGGCCCGACATAGCCCGACAGAGCCCGACAGGGCCCGACAGGGCCCGACAGAGCCCGACAGGGCCCGACAGGGCCCGACAGAGCCCGACAGGGCCCGACAGGGCCCAGTAGAGCCCGAAAGAGCCCGATAGAGCCCAGTAGAGCCCAGTAGAGCCCGACAGGGCCCGACAGGGCCCGCCAGGGCCCAGTAGATCCCGACAGAGCCCGACAGAGCCTGACAGAGCCCGACAGGGCCCGACAGGGCCCGACAGAGCCCGACAGAGCCCGACAGGGCCCAGTAGAGCCCGACAGAGCCCGACAGAGCCCGACAGAGCCGACAGGGCCCAGTAGAGCCCGACAGGGCCCGAAAGAGCCCGACAGAGCCCGACAGGGCCCGACACGGCCCGACAGAGCCCGACAGAGCCCGACAGGGCCCGACAGAGCCCGACAGGGCCCGACAGGGCCCGACAGGGCCCAGTAGAGCCCGATAGAGCCCGACAGAGCCCGACAGAGCCCGACAGGGCCCGACAGAGCCCGACAGGGCCCGACAGGGCCCGACAGGGCCCGATAGAGCCCGACAGAGCCTGACAGAGCCCGACAGAGCCCGACAGGGCACGACAGGGCCCGAAAGAGCCCGACAGGGCCCGACAGAGCCCGACAGAGCCCGACAGAGCCCGACAGGGCCCGACAGGGCCCGACAGGGCCCAGTAGAGCCCGACAGAGCCCGACAGGGCCCGACAGAGCCCGACAGAGCCCCACAGAACCCGACAGGGCCCAGTAGAGCCCGACAGAGCCCGACAGAGCCCGACAGAGCCCGACAGGGCCCGACAGAGCCCGACAGAGCCCGACAGGGCCCGACAGGGCCCGACAGAGCCCGACAGGGCCCGACAGGGCCCCACAGAGCCCGACAGAGCCCCACAGAGCCCGACAGAGCACGACAGGGCCCAGTAGAGCCCGACAGAGCCCGACAGAGCCCAGTAGAGCCCGACAGAGCCCGACAGAGCCCAGTAGAGCCCGACAGAGCCCGACAGAGCCCGACAGGGCCCGACAGAGCCCGACAGAGCCCGACAGGGCCCAGTAGAGCCCGACAGAGCCCGACAGAGCCCGACAGAGCCCAGTAGAGCCCGACAGAGACCGACAGGGCCCGACAAGGCCCGACATAGCCTGACAGAGCCCGACAGGGCCCGACAGGGCCCGACAGGGCCCAGTAGAGCCCGACAGAGCCCGACAGAGCCCGACAGGGCTCGACAGGGCCCGACAGGGCCCAGTAGAGCCCGAGAGAACCCGACAGAGCCCGACAGAGCCCGACAGGGCCCGACAGAGCCCGACAGAGCCCGACAGGGCCCGACAGAGCCCGACAAGGCCCGACAGGGCACGACAGAGCCCGACAGAGCCCGACAGGGCCCGACAGAGCCCGACAGAGCCCGACAGAGCCCGACAGAGCCCAGTAGAGCCCAGTAGAGCCCGACAGAGCCCGACAGAGCCCGACAGAGCCCGACAGGGCCCGACAGGGCCCAGTAGAGCCCGACAGAGCCCGACAGAGCCCGACAGAGCCCGACAGGGCCCGACAGAGCCCGACAGGGCCCGACAGAGCCCGACAGGGCCCAGTAGAGCCCGACAGAGCCCGACAGGGCCCGACAGAGCCCGACAGAGCCTGACAGGGCCCGACAGAGCCCGACAGAGCCCGACAGGGCCCAGTAGAGCCCGACAGAGCCCGACAGAGCCCGACAGAGCCCGACAGGGCCCGACAGAGCCCGACAGAGCCCGACAGGGCCCGACAGGGCCCGACAGGGCCCGACAGAGCCCGACAGAGCCCGACAGAGCCCGACAGGGCCCAGTAGAGCCCAGTAGAACCCGACAGAGCCCAGTAGAGCCCGACAGAGCCCGACAGAGCCCGACGGAGCCCGACAGAGCCCGACAGGGCCCGACAGAGCACGACAGAGCCCGACAGGACCCGACAGACCCCGACAGGGCCCAGTAGAGCCCGACAGAGCCCGACAGAGCCCGACAGAGCCCGACAGGGCCCGACAGAGCCCAGTAGAGCCCGACAGAGCCCGACAGAGCCCAGTAGAGCCCAGTAGAGCCCGACAGAGCCCGACAGAGCCCGACAGAGCCCGACAGGGCCCGACAGGGCCCGACAGGGCCCAGTAGAGCCCGACAGAGCCCGACAGAGCCCGACAGAGCCCGACAGGGCCCGACAGGGCCCGACAGAGCCCAGTAGAGCCCGACAGAGCCCGACAGAGCCCGACAGAGCCCGACAGAACCCGACAGAGCCCAGTAGAGCCCGACAGAGCCCGACAGGGCCCGACAGAGCCCGACAGGGCCCGACAGGGCCCGACAGAGCCCGACAGGGCCCGACAGGGCCCGACAGAGCCCGACAGGGCCCGACAGGGCCCAGTAGAGCCCGAAAGAGCCCGATAGAGCCCAGTAGAGCCCAGTAGAGCCCGACAGGGCCCGACAGGGCCCGCCAGGGCCCAGTAGATCCCGACAGAGCCCGACAGAGCCTGACAGAGCCCGACAGGGCCCGACAGGGCCCGACAGAGCCCGACAGAGCCCGACAGGGCCCAGTAGAGCCCGACAGAGCCCGACAGAGCCCGACAGAGCCCGACAGGGCCCAGTAGAGCCCGACAGGGCCCGAAAGAGCCCGACAGAGCCCGACAGGGCCCGACAGGGCCCGACAGAGCCCGACAGAGCCCGACAGGGCCCGACAGAGCCCGACAGGGCCCGACAGGGCCCGACAGGGCCCGATAGAGCCCGACAGAGCCTGACAGAGCCCGACAGAGCCCGACAGGGCACGACAGGGCCCGAAAGAGCCCGACAGGGCCCGACAGAGCCCACAGAGCCCGACAGAGCCCGACAGGGCCCGACCGGGCCCGACAGGGCCCAGTAGAGCCCGACAGAGCCCGACAGGGCCCGACAGAGCCCGACAGAGCCCGACAGGGCCCGACAGAGCCCCACAGAACCCGACAGGGCCCAGTAGAGCCCGACAGAGCCCGACAGAGCCCGACAGAGCCCGACAGGGCCCGACAGAGCCCGACAGAGCCCGACAGGGCCCGACAGGGCCCGACAGAGCCCGACAGGGCCCGACAGGGCCCCACAGAGCCCGACAGAGCCCGACAGAGCCCCACAGAGCCCGACAGAGCCCGACAGAGCCCAGTAGAGCCCGACAGAGCCCGACAGAGCCCAGTAGAGCCCGACAGAGCCCGACAGAGCCCAGTAGAGCCCGACAGAGCCCGACAGAGCCCGACAGGGCCCGACAGAGCCCGACAGAGCCCGACAGGGCCCAGTAGAGCCCGACAGAGCCCGACAGAGCCCGACAGAGCCCAGTAGAGCCCGACAGAGACCGACAGGGCCCGAAAGGCCCGACATAGCCCGACAGAGCCCGACAGGGCCCGACAGGGCCCGACAGGGCCCAGTAGAGCCCGACAGAGCCCGACAGAGCCCGACAGGGCTCGACAGGGCCCGACAGGGCCCAGTAGAGCCCGAGAGAACCCGACAGAGCCCGACAGAGCCCGACAGGGCCCGACAGAGCCCGACAGAGCCCGACAGGGCCCGACAGAGCCCGACAAGGCCCGACAGGGCACGACAGAGCCCGACAGAGCCCGACAGGGCCCGACAGAGCCCGACAGAGCCCGACAGAGCCCGACAGAGCCCAGTAGAGCCCAGTAGAGCCCGACAGAGCCCGACAGAGCCCGACAGAGCCCGACAGGGCCCGACAGGGCCCAGTAGAGCCCGACAGAGCCCGACAGAGCCCGACAGAGCCCGACAGGGCCCGACAGGGCCCAGTAGAGCCCGACAGAGCCCGACAGAGCCCAGTAGAGCCCAGTAGAGCTTGACAGAGCCCGACAGAGCCCGACAGGGCCCGACAGAGCCCGACAGAGCCCGACAGAGCCCGACAGGGCCCGACAGGGCCCAGTAGAGCCCGACAGAGCCCGACAGGGCCCGACAGAGCCCGACAGAGCCTGACAGGGCCCGACAGAGCCCGACAGAGCCCGACAGAGCCCGACAGGGCCCAGTAGAGCCCGACAGAGCCCGACAGAGCCCGACAGAGCCCGACAGGGCCCGACAGAGCCCGACAGAGCCCGACAGGGCCCGACAGGGCCCGACAGGGCCCGACAGAGCCCGACAGAGCCCGACAGGGCCCAGTAGAGCCCAGTAGAACCCGACAGAGCCCAGTAGAGCCCGACAGAGCCCGACAGAGCCCGACGGAGCCCGACAGAGCCCGACAGGGCCCGACAGAGCACGACAGAGCCCGACAGGGCCCGACAGACCCCGACAGGGCCCAGTAGAGCCCGAAAGAGCCCGATAGAGCCCAGTAGAGCCCAGTAGAGCCCGACAGGGCCCGACAGGGCCCGCCAGGGCCCAGTAGATCCCGACAGAGCCCGACAGAGCCTGACAGAGCCCGACAGGGCCCGACAGGGCCCGACAGAGCCCGACAGAGCCCGACAGGGCCCAGTAGAGCCCGACAGAGCCCGACAGAGCCCGACAGAGCCCGACAGGGCCCAGTAGAGCCCGACAGGGCCCGAAAGAGCCCGACAGAGCCCGACAGGGCCCGACAGGGCCCGACAGAGCCCGACAGAGCCCGACAGGGCCCGACAGAGCCCGACAGGGCCCGACAGGGCCCGACAGGGCCCAGTAGAGCCCGATAGAGCCCGACAGAGCCCGACAGAGCCCGACAGGGCCCGACAGAGCCCGACAGGGCCCGACAGGGCCCGACAGGGCCCGATAGAGCCCGACAGAGCCTGACAGAGCCCGACAGAGCCCGACAGGGCACGACAGGGCCCGACAGGGCCCGACAGAGCCCGACAGAGCCCGACAGGGCCCGACAGAGCCCAGTAGAGCCCGACAGAGCCCGACAGGGCCCGACAGAGCCCGACAGAGCCCGACAGAGCCCGACAGGGCCCGACAGGGCCCGACAGGGCCCAGTAGAGCCCGACAGAGCCCGACAGGGCCCGACAGAGCCCGACAGAGCCCGACAGGGCCCGACAGAGCCCCACAGAACCCGACAGGGCCCAGTAGAGCCCGACAGAGCCCGACAGAGCCCGACAGAGCCCGACAGGGCCCGACAGAGCCCGACAGAGCCCGACAGGGCCCGACAGGGCCCGACAGAGCCCGACAGGGCCCGACAGGGCCCCACAGAGCCCGAAAGAGCCCGACAGAGCCCCACAGAGCCCGACAGAGCACGACAGGGCCCAGTAGAGCCCGACAGAGCCCGACAGGGCCCAGTAGAGCCCGACAGAGCCCGACAGAGCCCGACAGGGCCCGACAGAGCCCGACAGAGCCCGACAGGGCCCAGTAGAGCCCGACAGAGCCCGACAGAGCCCGACAGAGCCCAGTAGAGCCCGACAGAGACCGACAGGGCCCGACAAGGCCCGACATAGCCCGACAGAGCCCGACAGGGCCCGACAGGGCCCGACAGGGCCCAGTAGAGCCCGACAGAGCCCGACAGAGCCCGACAGGGCTCGACAGGGCCCGACAGGGCCCAGTAGAGCCCGAGAGAACCCGACAGAGCCCGACAGAGCCCGACAGGGCCCGACAGAGCCCGACAGAGCCCGACAGGGCCCGACAGAGCCCGACAAGGCCCGACAGGGCACGACAGAGCCCGACAGAGCCCGACAGGGCCCGACAGAGCCCGACAGAGCCCGACAGAGCCCGACAGAGCCCAGTAGAGCCCAGTAGAGCCCGACAGAGCCCGACAGAGCCCGACAGAGCCCGACAGGGCCCGACAGGGCCCAGTAGAGCCCGACAGAGCCCGACAGAGCCCGACAGAGCCCGACAGGGCCCGACAGGGCCCGACAGGGCCCAGTAGAGCCCGACAGAGCCCGACAGAGCCCAGTAGAGCCCAGTAGAGCCCGACAGAGCCCGACAGAGCCCGACAGGGCCCGACAGAGCCCGACAGAGCCCGACAGAGCCCGACAGGGCCCGACAGGGCCCAGTAGAGCCCGACAGAGCCCGACAGGGCCCGACAGAGCCCGACAGAGCCTGACAGGGCCCGACAGAGCCCGACAGAGCCCGACAGAGCCCGACAGGGCCCAGTAGAGCCCGACAGAGCCCGACAGAGCCCGACAGAGCCCGACAGGGCCCGACAGGGCCCGACAGAGCCCGACAGGGCCCGACAGGGCCCGACAGAGCCCGACAGGGCCCGACAGGGCCCCACAGAGCCCGACAGAGCCCGACAGAGCCCCACAGAGCCCCACAGAGCCCGACAGAGCCCGACAGAGCCCAGTAGAGCCCGACAGAGCCCGACAGAGCCCAGTAGAGCCCGACAGAGCCCGACAGAGCCCAGTAGAGCCCGACAGAGCCCGACAGAGCCCGACAGGGCCCGACAGAGCCCGACAGAGCCCGACAGGGCCCAGTAGAGCCCGACAGAGCCCGACAGGGCCCAGTAGAGCCCGACAGAGACCGACAGGGCCCGACAAGGCCCGACATAGCCCGACAGAGCCCGACAGGGCCCGACAGGGCCCGACAGGGCCCAGTAGAGCCCGACAGAGCCCGACAGAGCCCGACAGGGCTCGACAGGGCCCGACAGGGACCAGTAGAGCCCGAGAGAACCCGACAGAGCCCGACAGAGCCCGACAGGGCCCGACAGAGCCCGACAGAGCCCGACAGGGCCCGACAGAGCCCGACAAGGCCCGACAGGGCACGACAGAGCCCGACAGAGCCCGACAGGGCCCGACAGAGCCCGACAGAGCCCGACAGAGCCCGACAGAGCCCAGTAGAGCCCAGTAGAGCCCGACAGAGCCCGACAGAGCCCGACAGAGCCCGACAGGGCCCGACAGGGCCCAGTAGAGCCCGACAGAGCCCGACAGAGCCCGACAGAGCCCGACAGAGCCCGACAGGGCCCGACAGGGCCCAGTAGAGCCCGACAGAGCCCGACAGAGCCCAGTAGAGCCCAGTAGAGCCCGACAGAGCCCGACAGAGCCCGACAGGGCCCGACAGAGCCCGACAGAGCCCGACAGAGCCCGACAGGGCCCGACAGGGCCCAGTAGAGCCCGACAGAGCCCGACAGGGCCCGACAGAGCCCGACAGAGCCTGACAGGGCCCGACAGAGCCCGACAGAGCCCGACAGAGCCCGACAGGGCCCAGTAGAGCCCGACAGAGCCCGACAGAGCCCGACAGAGCCCGACAGGGCCCGACAGAGCCCGACAGAGCCCGACAGGGCCCGACAGGGCCCGACAGGGCCCGACAGAGCCCGACAGAGCCCGACAGAGCCCGACAGGGCCCAGTAGAGCCCAGTAGAACCCGACAGAGCCCAGTAGAGCCCGACAGAGCCCGACAGAGCCCGACGGAGCCCGACAGAGCCCGACAGGGCCCGACAGAGCACGACAGAGCCCGACAGGGCCCGACAGACCCCGACAGGGCCCAGTAGAGCCCGACAGAGCCCGACAGAGCCCGACAGAGCCCGACAGGGCCCGACAGAGCCCAGTAGAGCCCGACAGAGCCCGACAGAGCCCAGTAGAGCCCAGTAGAGCCCGACAGAGCCCGACAGAGCCCGACAGAGCCCGACAGGGCCCGACAGGGCCCGACAGGGCCCAGTAGAGCCCGACAGAGCCCGACAGAGCCCGACAGAGCCCGACAGGGTCCGACAGGGCCCGACAGAGCCCAGTAGAGCCCGACAGAGCCCGACAGAGCCCGACAGAGCCCGACAGGGCCCGAAAGGGCCCAGAAGAGCCCGACAGAGCCCGACAGAGCCCGACAGAACCCGACAGAGCCCGACAGAGCCCGACAGGGCCCGACAGGGCCTGACAGGGCCCGACAGAGCCCGACAGAGCCCGACAGGGCCCAGTAGAGCCCGACAGAGCCCGACAGAGCCCGACAGAGCCCGACAGAACCCGTCAGAGCCCGACAGAGCCCGACAGAGCCCGACAGAGCCCGACAGGGCCCGACAGAGCCCGACAGAGCCCGACAGAGCCCGACAGGGCCCGACAGGGCCCAGTAGAGCCCGACAGAGCCCGAGAGGGCCCGACAGAGCCCGACAGAGCCCGACAGAGCACGACAGGGCTCGACAGGGCCCGACAGAGCCCGACAGAGCCCGACAGGGCCCGACAGGGCCCGACAGGGCCCAGTAGAGCCTGACAGAGACCGACAGAGCCCAGTAGAGCCCGACAGAGCCCGACAGAGCCCGACAGGGCCCGACAGAGCCCGACAGAGCCCGACAGGGCCCGACAGGGCCCAGTAGAGCCCGACAGAGTCCGACAGAACCCGACAGAGCCCGACAGAGCCCGACAGAGCCCGACAGGGCCCAGTAGAGCCCGACAGAGCCCGACAGAGCCCGACAGAGCCCGACAGCGCCCGACAGGGCCCGACAGGGCCCGACAGAGCCCGACAGGGCCCGACATAGCCCGACAGAGGCTGACAGAGCCCGACAGGGCCCGACAGAGCCCGACAGAGCCCGACAGGGCCCAGTAGAGCCCGACAGAGCCCGACAGAGCCCGACAGAGCCCGACAGAGCCCAGTAGAGCCCGACAGAGCCCGACAGAGCCCGACAGAGCCCGGCAGAGCCCGACAGAGCCCAGTAGAGCCCGACAGAGCCCGACAGAGCCCGACAGAGCCCGACAGAGCCCGGCAGAGCCCGACAGGGCCCGACAGGGCCCGACAGGGCCCAGTAGAGCCCGACAGAGCCCGACAGAGCCCGACAGAGCCCAGTAGAGCCCGACAGAGCCCGACAGAGCCCGAGAGAGCCCAGTAGAGTCCGACAGAGCCAGACAGGGCCCGACAGGGCCCGACAGGGCCCAGTAGAGCCCGACAGAGCCCGACAGGGCCCAGTAGAGCCCAGCAGAGCCCGACAGAGCCCGACAGAGCCCGACAGAGCCCGACAGGGCCCGACAGAGCCCGACAGAGCCCGACAGGGCCCGACAGAGCCCGACAGAGCCCGACAGGGCCCGACAGGGCGCAGTAGAGCCCGACAGAGCCCGACAGAGCCCAGTAGAGCCCAGTAGAGCCCGACAGAGCCCGACAGAGCCCGACAGAGCCCGACAGAGCCCGACAGGGCCCGACAGAGCCCGACAGAGCCCGACAGGGCCCGACAGGGCCCGACAGGGCCCAGTAGAGCCCAACAGAGCCCGACAGAGCCCGACAGGTCCCGACAGGGCCCGACAGAGCCCGACAGGGCCCGACAGGGCCCGACAGAGCCCAGTAGAGCCCGACAGAGCACGACAGAGCCCGACAGAGCCCGACAGAACCCGACAGAGCCCGACAGAGCCCAGTAGAGCCCGACAGAGCCCGACAGAGCCCGACAGAACCCGACAGAGCCCGACAGAGCCCGACAGGGCCCGAAAGGGCCCAGAAGAGCCCGACAGAGCCCGACAGAGCCCGACAGAACCCGACAGAGCCCGACAGAGCCCGACAGGGCCCGACAGGGCCCGACAGAGCCCGACAGAGCCCGACAGGGCCCGACAGGGCCCAGTAGAGCCCGACAGAGCCCGACAGAGCCCAGTAGAGCCCAGTAGAGCCCGACAGAGCCCGACAGAGCCCGACAGAGCCCGACAGAACCCGACAGAGCCTGACAGAGACCAGTTGAGCCCGACAGAGCCCGACAGAGCCCGACAGAGCCTGACAGGGTCCGACAGAGCCCGACAGAGCCCGACAGGGCCCAGTAGAGCCCGACAGAGCCCGACAGAGCCCGACAGAGCCCGACAGAGCCCAGTAGAGCCCGACAGAGCCCGACAGAGCCCGACAGAGCCCGACAGAGCCCGACAGAGCCCGACAGAGCCCAGTAGAGCCCGACAGGGCCCGACAGGGCCCGACAGAGCCCGACAGAGCCCGACCGAGCCCGACAGGGCCCAGTAGAGCCCGACAGAGCCCGACAGAGCCCGACAGGGCCCGACAGGGCCCGACAGGGCCCAGTAGAGCCCGACAGAGCCCGACAGAGCCCGACAGAGCCCGACAGGGCCCGACAGAGCCCGACAGAGCCCGACAGAGCCCGACAGGGCCCGACAGGGCCCTGTAGAGCCCGAAAGAGCCCGACAGAGCCCGACAGAACCCGTCAGAGCCCGACAGAGCCCGACAGAGCCCGACAGAGCCCGACAGAGTCCGACAGGGCCCAGTAGAGCCCGACAGAGCCCGACAGAGCCCGACAGAGCCCGACAGGGCCCGACAGAGCCCGACAGAGCCCGACAGGGCCCGACAGGGCCCGACAGGGCCCAGTAGAGCCCGACAGAGCCCGAGAGGGCCCGACAGAGCCCGACAGAGCCCGACAGAGCACGACAGGGCCCGACAGAGCCCTACAGAGCCCGACAGAGCCCGACAGGGCCCGACAGGGCCCGACAGGGCCCAGTAGAGCCTGACAGAGCCCGACAGGGCCCGACAGAGCCCGACAGAGCCCGACAGCGCCCGACAGGGCCCAGTAGAGCCCGACAGAGCCCGACAGAGCCCGACAGGGCCCGACAGAGACCGACAGAGCCCGACAGGGCCCGACAGAGCCCGACAGCGCCCGACAGGGCCCAGTAGAGCCCGACAGAGCCCGACAGAGTCCGACAGAACCCGACAGAGCCCGACAGAGCCCGACAGAGCCCGACAGAGCCCGACAGGGCCCAGTAGAGCCCGACAGAGCCCGACAGAGCCCGACAGAGCCCGACAGCGCCCGACAGGGCCCGACAGGGCCCGACAGAGCCCGACAGGGCCCGACAGGGCCCGACAGAGGCTGACAGAGCCCGACAGGGCCCGACAGAACCCGACAGAGCCCGACAGGGCCCAGTAGAGCCCGACAGAGCCCGACAGAGCCCGACAGAGCCCGACAGAGCCCAGTAGAGCCCGACAGAGCCCGACAGAGCCCGACAGAGCCCGGCAGAGCCCGACAGGGCCCGACAGAGCCCGACAGGGCCCGACAGGGCCCGACAGGGCCCAGTAGAGCCCGACAGAGCCCGACAGAGCCCGACAGAGCCCAGTAGAGCCCGACAGAGCCCGACAGAGCCCGACAGAGCCCAGTAGAGTCCGACAGAGCCCGACAGGGCCCGACAGGGCCCGACAGGGCCCAGTAGAGCCCGACAGAGCCCGACAGGGCCCAGTAGAGCCCAGCAGAGCCCGACAGAGCCCGACAGAGCCCGACAGAGCCCGACAGGGCCCGACAGGGCCCGACAGAGCCCGACAGGGCCCGACAGGGCCCGACAGAGCCCGACAGAGCCCGACAGGGCCCGACAGGGCGCAGTAGAGCCCGACAGAGCCCGACAGAGCCCAGTAGAGCCCAGTAGAGCCCGACAGGGCCCGACAGGGCCCGACAGGGCCCAGAAGAGCCCGACAGAGCCCGACAGGGCCCAGTAGAGCCCGACAGAGCCCGACAGGGCCCGACAGAGCCCGACAGAGCCCGACAGAGCCCGACAGGGCCCGACAGGGCCCGACAGAGCCCGACAGAGCCCAGTAGAGCCCGACAGAGCCCGACAGAGCCCGACAGAGCCCGACAGAGCCCGACAGGGCCCAGTAGAGCCCAGTAGAGCCCGACAGAGCCCAGTAGAGCCCGACAGAGCCCGACAGAGCCCGACAGGGCCCGATAGAGCCCGACAGAGCCCGACAGAGCCCGACAGAGCCCGACAGGGCCCAGTAGAGCCCGACAGAGCCCGACAGAGCCCAGTAGAGCCCGACAGAGCCCGACAGAGCCCGACAGGGCCCGACAGAGCCCGACAGAGCCCGACAGAGCCCAGTAGAGCCCGACAGAGCCCGACAGAGCCCGACAGAGCCCGACAGGGCCCGACAGGGCCCTGTAGAGCCCGAAAGAGCCCGACAGAGCCCGACAGAACCCGTCAGAGCCCGACAGAGCCCGACAGAGCCCGACAGAGCCCGACAGAGTCCGACAGGGCCCAGTAGAGCCCGACAGAGCCCGAGAGAGCCCGACAGAGCCCGACAGGGCCCGACAGGGCCCGACAGAGCCCGACAGAGCCCGACCGAGCCCGACAGGGCCCAGTAGAGCCCGACAGAGCCCGACAGGGCCCGACAGGGCCCGACAGGGCCCAGTAGAGCCCGACAGAGCCCGACAGAGCCCGACAGAGCCCGACAGGGCCCGACAGAGCCCGACAGAGCCCGACAGGGCCCGACAGGGCCCTGTAGAGCCCGAAAGAGCCCGACAGAGCCCGACAGAACCCGTCAGAGCCCGACAGAGCCCGACAGAGCCCGACAGAGCCCGACAGAGCCCGACAGGGCCCAGTAGAGCCCGACAGAGCCCGACAGAGCCCGACAGAGCCCGACAGGGCCCGACAGGGCCCTGTAGAGCCCGAAAGAGCCCGACAGAGCCCGACAGAACCCGTCAGAGCCCGACAGAGCCCGACAGAGCCCGACAGAGCCCGACAGAGTCCGACAGGGCCCAGTAGAGCCCGACAGAGCCCGAGAGAGCCCGACAGAGCCCGACAGGGCCCGACAGGGCCCGACAGAGCCCGACAGAGCCCGACCGAGCCCGACAGGGCCCAGTAGAGCCCGACAGAGCCCGACAGGGCCCGACAGGGCCCGACAGGGCCCAGTAGAGCCCGACAGAGCCCGACAGAGCCCGACAGAGCCCGACAGGGCCCGACAGAGCCCGACAGAGCCCGACAGGGCCCGACAGGGCCCTGTAGAGCCCGAAAGAGCCCGACAGAGCCCGACAGAACCCGTCAGAGCCCGACAGAGCCCTACAGAGCCCGACAGAGCCCGACAGGGCCCGACAGGGCCCAGTAGAGCCCGACAGAGCCCGACAGAGCCCGACAGAGCCCGACAGGGCCCGACAGAGCCCGACAGAGCCCGACAGAGGCCGACAGGGCCCTGTAGAGCCCGACAGAGCCCGACAGAGCCCGACAGAACCCGTCAGAGCCCGACAGAGCCCGACAGAGCCCGACAGAGCCCGACAAAGTCCGACAGGGCCCGACAGGGCCCAGTAGAGCCCGACAGAGCCCGACAGGGCCCGACAGAGCCCGACAGAGCCCGACAGAGCACGACAGGGCCCGACAGGGCCCGACAGAGCCCGACAGAGCCCGACAGGGCCCGACAGGGCCCAGTAGAGCCTGACAGAGCCCGACAGAGCCCGACAGAGCCCGACAGGGCCCGACAGGGTCCGACAGAGCCCGACAGAGCCCGACAGGGCCCAGTAGACCCCGACAGAGCCCGACAGAGCCCGACAGAGCCCAGTAGAGCCCGACAGAGCCCGACAGAGCCCGACAGAGCCCGACAGGGCCCGACAGGGCCCTGTAGAGCCCGAAAGAGCCTGACAGAGCCCGACAGAACCCGTCAGAGCCCGACAGAGCCCGACAGAGCCCGACAGAGCCCGACAGAGTCCGACAGGGCCCAGTAGAGCCCGACAGAGCCCGAGAGAGCCCGACAGAGCCCGACAGGGCCCGACAGGGCCCGACAGAGCCCGACAGAGCCCGACCGAGCCCGACAGGGCCCAGTAGAGCCCGACAGAGCCCGACAGGGCCCGACAGGGCCCGACAGGGCCCAGTAGAGCCCGACAGAGCCCGACAGAGCCCGACAGAGCCCGACAGGGCCCGACAGGGCCCTGTAGAGCCCGAAAGAGCCCGACAGAGCCCGACAGAGGCCGACAGGGCCCTGTAGAGCCCGACAGAGCCCGACAGAGCCCGACAGAACCCGTCAGAGCCCGACAGAGCCCGACAGAGCCCGACAGAGCCCGACAAAGTCCGACAGGGCCCGACAGGGCCCAGTAGAGCCCGACAGAGCCCGACAGGGCCCGACAGAGCCCGACAGAGCCCGACAGAGCACGACAGGGCCCGACAGGGCCCGACAGAGCCCGACAGAGCCCGACAGGGCCCGACAGGGCCCAGTAGAGCCTGACAGAGCCCGACAGAGCCCGACAGAGCCCGACAGGGCCCGACAGGGTCCGACAGAGCCCGACAGAGCCCGACAGGGCCCAGTAGACCCCGACAGAGCCCGACAGAGCCCGACAGAGCCCAGTAGAGCCCGACAGAGCCCGACAGAGCCCGACAGAGCCCGACAGGGCCCGACAGGGCCCTGTAGAGCCCGAAAGAGCCCGACAGAGCCCGACAGAACCCGTCAGAGCCCGACAGAGCCCGACAGAGCCCGACAGAGCCCGACAGAGTCCGACAGGGCCCAGTAGAGCCCGACAGAGCCCGAGAGAGCCCGACAGAGCCCGACAGGGCCCGACAGGGCCCGACAGAGCCCGACAGAGCCCGACCGAGCCCGACAGGGCCCAGTAGAGCCCGACAGAGCCCGACAGGGCCCGACAGGGCCCGACAGGGCCCAGTAGAGCCCGACAGAGCCCGACAGAGCCCGACAGAGCCCGACAGGGCCCGACAGAGCCCGACAGAGCCCGACAGGGCCCGACAGGGCCCTGTAGAGCCCGAAAGAGCCCGACAGAGCCCGACAGAACCCGTCAGAGCCCGACAGAGCCCGACAGAGCCCGACAGAGCCCGACAGAGCCCGACAGGGCCCAGTAGAGCCCGACAGAGCCCGACAGAGCCCGACAGAGCCCGACAGGGCCCGACAGAGCCCGACAGGGCCCGACCGAGCCCAGTAGAGCCCGACAGAGCCCGACAGAGCCCGACAGGGCCCAGTAGAGCCCAGTAGAGCCCGACAGAGCCCAGTAGAGCCCGACAGAGCCCGAAAGAGCCCGACAGAGCCCGACAGGGCCCGACAGAGCCCGACAGGGCCCAGTAGAGCCCGACAGAGCCCGACAGAGCCCGACAGAGCCCGACAGAGCCCAGTAGAGCCCGACAGAGCCCGACAGAGCCCGACAGAGCCCGACAGGGCCCGACAGAGCCCGACAGGGCCCGACAGGGCCCGACAGAGCCCGACAGAGCCCGACAGGGCCCAGTAGAGCCCGACAGAGCCCGACAGAGCCCGACAGGGCCCGACAGGGCCCGACAGGGCCCGACAGGGCCCAGTAGAGCCCGACAGAGCCCTACAGAGCCCGACAGAGCCCGACAGGGCCCGACAGGGCCCAGTAGAGCCCGACAGAGCCCGACAGAGCCCGACAGAGCCCGACAGGGCCCGACAGAGCCCGACAGAGCCCGACAGAGGCCGACAGGGCCCTGTAGAGCCCGACAGAGCCCGACAGAGCCCGACAGAACCCGTCAGAGCCCGACAGAGCCCGACAGAGCCCGACAGAGCCCGACAAAGTCCGACAGGGCCCGACAGGGCCCAGTAGAGCCCGACAGAGCCCGACAGGGCCCGACAGAGCCCGACAGAGCCCGACAGAGCACGACAGGGCCCGACAGGGCCCGACAGAGCCCGACAGAGCCCGACAGGGCCCGACAGGGCCCAGTAGAGCCTGACAGAGCCCGACAGAGCCCGACAGAGCCCGACAGGGCCCGACAGGGTCCGACAGAGCCCGACAGAGCCCGACAGGGCCCAGTAGACCCCGACAGAGCCCGACAGAGCCCGACAGAGCCCAGTAGAGCCCGACAGAGCCCGACAGAGCCCGACAGAGCCCGACAGAGCCCGACAGAGCCCGACAGGGCCCGACAGGGCCCTGTAGAGCCCGAAAGAGCCCGACAGAGCCCGACAGAACCCGTCAGAGCCCGACAGAGCCCGACAGAGCCCGACAGAGCCCGACAGAGTCCGACAGGGCCCAGTAGAGCCCGACAGAGCCCGAGAGAGCCCGACAGAGCCCGACAGGGCCCGACAGGGCCCGACAGAGCCCGACAGAGCCCGACCGAGCCCGACAGGGCCCAGTAGAGCCCGACAGAGCCCGACAGGGCCCGACAGAGCCCGACAGGGCCCAGTAGAGCCCGACAGAGCCCGACAGAGCCCGACAGAGCCCGACAGAGCCCAGTAGAGCCCGACAGAGCCCGACAGAGCCCGACAGAGCCCGACAGGGCCCGACAGAGCCCGACAGGGCCCGACAGGGCCCGACAGAGCCCGACAGAGCCCGACAGGGCCCAGTAGAGCCCGACAGAGCCCGACAGAGCCCGACAGGGCCCGACAGGGCCCGACAGGGCCCGACAGGGCCCAGTAGAGCCCGACAGAGCCCTACAGAGCCCGACAGAGCCCGACAGGGCCCGACAGGGCCCAGTAGAGCCCGACAGAGCCCGACAGAGCCCGACAGAGCCCGACAGGGCCCGACAGAGCCCGACAGAGCCCGACAGAGGCCGACAGGGCCCTGTAGAGCCCGACAGAGCCCGACAGAGCCCGACAGAACCCGTCAGAGCCCGACAGAGCCCGACAGAGCCCGACAGAGCCCGACAAAGTCCGACAGGGCCCGACAGGGCCCAGTAGAGCCCGACAGAGCCCGACAGGGCCCGACAGAGCCCGACAGAGCCCGACAGAGCACGACAGGGCCCGACAGGGCCCGACAGAGCCCGACAGAGCCCGACAGGGCCCGACAGGGCCCAGTAGAGCCTGACAGAGCCCGACAGAGCCCGACAGAGCCCGACAGGGCCCGACAGGGTCCGACAGAGCCCGACAGAGCCCGACAGGGCCCAGTAGACCCCGACAGAGCCCGACAGAGCCCGACAGAGCCCAGTAGAGCCCGACAGAGCCCGACAGAGCCCGACAGAGCCCGACAGGGCCCGACAGGGCCCTGTAGAGCCCGAAAGAGCCCGACAGAGCCCGACAGAACCCGTCAGAGCCCGACAGAGCCCGACAGAGCCCGACAGAGCCCGACAGAGTCCGACAGGGCCCAGTAGAGCCCGACAGAGCCCGAGAGAGCCCGACAGAGCCCGACAGGGCCCGACAGGGCCCGACAGAGCCCGACAGAGCCCGACCGAGCCCGACAGGGCCCAGTAGAGCCCGACAGAGCCCGACAGGGCCCGACAGGGCCCGACAGGGCCCAGTAGAGCCCGACAGAGCCCGACAGAGCCCGACAGAGCCCGACAGGGCCCGACAGAGCCCGACAGAGCCCGACAGGGCCCGACAGGGCCCTGTAGAGCCCGAAAGAGCCCGACAGAGCCCGACAGAACCCGTCAGAGCCCGACAGAGCCCGACAGAGCCCGACAGAGCCCGACAGAGCCCGACAGGGCCCAGTAGAGCCCGACAGAGCCCGACAGAGCCCGACAGAGCCCGACAGGGCCCGACAGAGCCCGACAGGGCCCGACCGAGCCCAGTAGAGCCCGACAGAGCCCGACAGAGCCCGACAGGGCCCAGTAGAGCCCAGTAGAGCCCGACAGAGCCCAGTAGAGCCCGACAGAGCCCGAAAGAGCCCGACAGAGCCCGACAGGGCCCGACAGAGCCCGACAGGGCCCAGTAGAGCCCGACAGAGCCCGACAGAGCCCGACAGAGCCCGACAGAGCCCAGTAGAGCCCGACAGAGCCCGACAGAGCCCGACAGAGCCCGACAGGGCCCGACAGAGCCCGACAGGGCCCGACAGGGCCCGACAGAGCCCGACAGAGCCCGACAGGGCCCAGTAGAGCCCGACAGAGCCCGACAGAGCCCGACAGGGCCCGACAGGGCCCGACAGGGCCCGACAGGGCCCAGTAGAGCCCGACAGAGCCCTACAGAGCCCGACAGAGCCCGACAGGGCCCGACAGGGCCCAGTAGAGCCCGACAGAGCCCGACAGAGCCCGACAGAGCCCGACAGGGCCCGACAGAGCCCGACAGAGCCCGACAGAGGCCGACAGGGCCCTGTAGAGCCCGACAGAGCCCGACAGAGCCCGACAGAACCCGTCAGAGCCCGACAGAGCCCGACAGAGCCCGACAGAGCCCGACAAAGTCCGACAGGGCCCGACAGGGCCCAGTAGAGCCCGACAGAGCCCGACAGGGCCCGACAGAGCCCGACAGAGCCCGACAGAGCACGACAGGGCCCGACAGGGCCCGACAGAGCCCGACAGAGCCCGACAGGGCCCGACAGGGCCCAGTAGAGCCTGACAGAGCCCGACAGAGCCCGACAGAGCCCGACAGGGCCCGACAGGGTCCGACAGAGCCCGACAGAGCCCGACAGGGCCCAGTAGACCCCGACAGAGCCCGACAGAGCCCGACAGAGCCCAGTAGAGCCCGACAGAGCCCGACAGAGCCCGACAGAGCCCGACAGGGCCCGACAGAGCCCGACAGGGCCCGACAGGGCCCGACAGAGCCCGACAGAGCCCGACAGAGCCCGACAGGGCCCAGTAGAGCCCGACAGAGCCCGACAGAGCCCGACAGGGCCCGACAGGGCCCAGTAGAGCCCGACAGAGCCCGACAGAGCCCGACAGGGCCCGACAGGGCCCGACAGGGCCCAGTAGAGCCCGACAGAGCCCGACAGAGCCCGACAGGGCCCGACAGAGCCCGACAGAGCCGGACAGAGCCCGACAGGGCCCGACAGGGCCCTGTAGAGCCCGACAGAGCCCGACAGAGCCCGACAGAACCCGTCAGAGCCCGACAGAGCCCGACAGAGCCCGACAGAGCCCGACAGAGTCCGACAGGGCCCGACAGGGCCCAGTAGAGCCCGACAGAGCCCGAGAGGGCCCGACAGAGCCCGACAGAGCCCGACAGAGCACGACAGGGCCCGACAGAGCCCGACAGGGCCCGACAGGGCCCGACAGGGCCCAGTAGAGCCTGACAGAGCCCGACAGAGCCCGACAGAGCCCGACAGAGCCCGACAGCGCCCGACAGGGCCCAGTAGAGCCCGACAGAGCCCGACAGAGCCCGACAGGGCCCGACAGAGCCCGACAGAGCCCGACAGGGCCCGACAGGGCCCAGTAGAGCCCGACAGAGTCCGACAGAACCCGACAGAGCCCGACAGAGCCCGACAGAGCCCGACAGAGCCCGACAGGGCCCGACAGGGCCCGACAGGGCCCAGTAGAGCCCGACAGGGCCCGACGTAGCCCGACAGAGGCTGACAGAGCCCGACAGGGCCCGACAGAGCCCGACAGAGCCTACAGAGCCCGACAGGGCCCGACAGAGCCCGACAGAGCCCAGTAGAGCCCGACAGAGCCCGACAGAGCCCGACAGAGCCCAGTAGAGCCCGACAGAGCCCGACAGAGCCCGACAGAGCCCGGCAGAGCCCGACAGGGCCCGACAGAGCCCGACAGGGCCCGACAGGGCCCGACAGGGCCCAGTAGAGCCCGACAGAGCCCGACAGAGCCCAGTAGAGCCCGACAGAGCCCGACAGAGCCCGACAGAGCCCAGTAGAGTCCGACAGAGCCCGACAGGGCCCGACAGGGCCCGACAGGGCCCAGTAGAGCCCGACAGAGCCCGACAGGGCCCAGTAGAGCCCAGCAGAGCCCGACAGAGCCCGACAGAGCCCGACAGAGCCCGACAGGGCCCGACAGAGCCCGACAGAGCCCGACAGAGCCCGACAGGGCCCAGTAGAGCCCGACAGAGCCCGACAGGGCCCGACAGAGCCCGACAGAGCCCGACAGGGCCCGACAGGGCCCGACAGAGCCCGACAGAGCCCGACAGGGCCCGACAGGGCGCAGTAGAGCCCGACAGAGCCCGACAGAGCCCAGTAGAGCCCAGTAGAGCCCGACAGAGCCCGACAGAGCCCGACAGAGCCCGACAGGGCCCGACAGAGCCCGACAGAGCCCGACAGGGCCCGACAGGGCCCGACAGGGCCCAGTAGAGCCCGACAGAGCCCGACAGAGCCCGACAGAGCCCGACAGGGCCCGACAGGGCCCGACAGAGCCCGACAGGGCCCGACAGGGCCCGACAGAGCCCAGTAGAGCCCGACAGAGCCCGACAGATCCCGACAGAGCCCGACAGAACCCGACAGAGCCCGACAGAGCCCAGTAGAGCCCGACAGAGCCCGACAGAGCCCGACAGGGCCCGACAGGGCCCGACAGGGCCCAGTAGAGCCCGACAGAGCCCGACAGAGCCCGACAGAGCCCGACAGGGCCCGAAAGGGCCCAGAAGAGCCCGACAGAGCCCGACAGAGCCCGACAGAACCCGACAGAGCCCGACAGAGCCCGACAGGGCCCGACAGGGCCCGACAGGGCGCAGCAGAGCCCGACAGAGCCCGAAAGGGCCCAGTAGAGCCCGACAGAGCCCGACAGAGCCCAGTAGAGCCCGACAGAGCCCGACAGAGCCCGACAGAGCCTGACAGAGACCAGTTGAGCCCGACAGAGCCCGACAGAGCCCGACAGAGCCCAGTAGAGCCCGACAGAGCCCGACAGAGCCCGACAGAGCCCAGAAGAGCCCGACAGAGCCCGACAGAGCCCGACAGAGCCCGACAGGGCCCGACCGAGCCTGACAGAGCCCGACAGGGCCCGACAGGGCCCGACAGAGCCCAGTAGAGCCCGACAGAGCCCAGTAGAGTCCGACAGAGCCCTACAGGGCCCGACAGGGCCCGACAGGGCCCAGTAGAGCCCGACAGAGCCCGACAGGGCCCAGTAGAGCCCAGCAGAGCCCGACAGAGCCCGACAGAGCCCGACAGAGCCCGACAGGGCCCGACAGAGCCCGACAGAGCCCGACAGAGCCCGACAGGGCCCAGTAGAGCCCGACAGAGCCCGACAGGGCCCGACAGAGCCCGACAGAGCCCAGTAGAGCCCAGTAGAGCCCGACAGAGCCCGACAGAGCCCGACAGAGCCCGACAGGGCCCGACAGAGCCCGACAGAGCCCGACAGGGCCCGACAGGGCCCGACAGGGCCCAGTAGAGCCCGACAGAGCCCGACAGAGCCCGACAGAGCCCGACAGGGCCCGACAGGGCCCGACAGAGCCCGACAGGGCCCGACAGGGCCCGACAGAGCCCAGTAGAGCCCGACAGAGCCCGACAGAGCCCGACAGAGCCCGACAGAACCCGACAGAGCCCGACAGAGCCCAGTAGAGCCCGACAGAGCCCGACAGAGCCCGACAGAGCCCGACAGGGCCCGACAGGGCCCGACAGGGCCCAGTAGAGCCCGACAGAGCCCGACAGAGCCCGACAGAGCCCGACAGAGCCCGACAGAGCCCGACAGGGCCCGACAGGGCCCGACAGGGCCCGACAGGGCGCAGCAGAGCCCGACAGAGCCCGAAAGGGCCCAGAAGAGCCCGACAGAGCCCGACAGAGCCCGACAGAACCCGACAGAGCCCGACAGAGCCCGACAGGGCCCGACAGGGCCCGACAGGGCGCAGCAGAGCCCGACAGAGCCCGAAAGGGCCCAGTAGAGCCCGACAGAGCCCGACAGAGCCCAGTAGAGCCCGACAGAGCCCGACAGAGCCCGACAGAGCCTGACAGAGACCAGTTGAGCCCGACAGAGCCCGACAGAGCCCGATAGAGCCCGACAGGGCCCGACAGGGCCCAGTAGAGCCCGACAGAGCCCGACAGAGCCCGACAGAGCCCAGAAGAGCCCGACAGAGCCCGACAGAGCCCGACAGAGCCCGACAGGGCCCGACCGAGCCTGACAGAGCCCAACAGGGCCCGACAGGGCCCGACAGAGCCCAGTAGAGCCCGACAGAGCCCGACAGAGCACGACAGAGCCCGACAGGGCCCAGTAGAGCCCAGTAGAGCCCGACAGGGCCCAGTAGAGCCCGGCAGAGCCCGACAGGGTCCGACAGAGCCCGACAGAGCCCGACAGGGCCCAGTAGAGCCCGACAGAGCCCGACAGAGCCCGACAGAGCCCGACAGAGCCCAGTAGAGCCCGACAGAGCCCGACAGAGCCCGACAGAGCCCGACAGGGCCGGACAGGGCCCGACAGAGCCCGACAGAGCCCGACAGAGCCCGACATGGCCCAGTAGAGCCCGACAGAGCCCGACAGAGCCCGACAGGGCCCGACAGGGCCCGACAGGGCCCGACAGGGCCCAGTAGAGCCCGACAGAGCCCGACAGAGCCCGACAGAGCCCGACAGGGCCCGACAGGGCCCAGTAGAGCCCGACAGAGCCCGACAGAGCCCGACAGAGCCCGACAGGGCCCGACAGAGCCCGACAGAGCCCGACAGAGCCCGACAGGGCCCGACAGGGCCCTGTAGAGCCCGACAGAGCCCGACAGAGCCCGACAGAACCCGTCAGAGCCCGACAGAGCCCGACAGAGCCCGACAGAGCCCGACAGAGTCCGACAGGGCCCAGTAGAGCCCGACAGAGCCCGACAGAGCCCGACAGAGCCCGACAGGGCCCGACAGAGCCCGACAGAGCCCGACAGGGCCCGACAGAGCACGACAGAGCCCGACAGAGCCCGACAGAGCCCGACAGGGCCCGACAGGGCCCAGTAGAGCCTGACAGAGCCCGACAGAGCCCGACAGAGACCGACAGAGCCCGACAGCGCCCGACAGGGCCCAGTAGAGCCTGACAGAGCCCGACAGAGCCCGACAGAGCCCGACAGAGCCCGACAGGGCCCGACAAGGCCCGACAGAGCCCGGCAGAGCCCGACAGGGTCCGACAGAGCCCGACAGAGCCCGACAGGGCCCAGTAGAGCCCGACAGAGCCCGACAGAGCCCGACAGAGCCCGACAGAGCCCAGTAGAGCCCGACAGAGCCCGACAGAGCCCGACAGAGCCCGACAGGGCCCGACAGAGCCCGACAGGGCCCGACAGGGCCCGACAGAGCCCGACAGAGCCCGACAGGGCCCAGTAGAGCCCGACAGAGCCCGACAGGGCCCGACAGGGCCCAGTAGAGCCCGACAGAGCCCGACAGAGCCCGACAGAGCCCGACAGGGCCCGACAGGGCCCAGTAGAGCCCGACAGAGCCCGACAGAGCCCGACAGAGCCCGACAGGGCCCGACAGAGCCCGACAGAGCCCGACAGAGCCCGACAGGGCCCTGTAGAGCCCGACAGAGCCCGACAGAGCCCGACAGAACCCGACAGAGCCCGACAGAGCCCGACAGAGCCCGACAGAGCCCGACAGAGTCCGACAGGGCCCGACAGGGCCCAGTAGAGCCCGACAGAGCCCGAGAGGGCCCGACAGAGCCCGACAGAGCCCGACAGAGCACGACAGGGCCCGACAGAGCCCGACAGAGCCCGACAGGGCCCGACAGGGCCCGACAGGGCCCAGTAGAGCCTGACAGAGCCCGACAGAGCCCGACAGAGCCCGACAGAGCCCGACAGCGCCGGACAGGGCCCAGTAGAGCCCGACAGAGCCCGACAGAGCCCGACAGGGCCCGACAGAGCCCGACAGAGCCCGACAGGGCCCGACAGGGCCCAGTAGATCCCGACAGAGTCCGACAGAACCCGACAGAGCCCGACAGAGCCCGACAGAGCCCAGTAGAGCCCGACAGAGCCCGACAGAGCCCGACAGAGCCCAGTAGAGCCCGACAGAGCCCGACAGAGCCCGACAGGGCCCGACAGAGCCCGACAGAGCCCGACAGAGCCCAGTAGAGCCCGACAGAGCCCGACAGGGCCCGACAGGGCCCGACAGGGCCCAGTAGAGCCCGACAGAGCCCGACAGAGCCCAGTAGAGCCCAGTAGAGCCCGACAGAGCCCAGTAGAGCCCGACAGAGCCCGACAGAGCCCGACAGAGCCCGACAGAGCCCGACAGCGCCCGACAGGGCCCGACAGGGCCCGACAGAGCCCGACAGGGCCCGACATAGCCCGACAGAGCCTGACAGAGCCCGACAGGGCCCGACAGAGCCCGACAGAGCCCGACAGGGCCCAGTAGAGCCCGACAGAGCCCGACAGAGCCCGACAGAGCCCGACAGAGCCCAGTAGAGCCCGACAGAGCCCGACAGAGCCCGACAGAGCCCGGCAGAGCCCGACAGGGCCCGACAGGGCCCGACAGGGCCCAGTAGAGCCCGACAGAGCCCGACAGAGCCCGACAGAGCCCAGTAGAGCCCGACAGAGCCCGACAGAGCCCGACAGAACCCAGTAGAGTCCGACAGAGCCCGACAGGGCCCGACAGAGCCCGACAGGGCCCAGTAGAGCCCGACAGAGCCCGACAGGGCCCAGTAGAGCCCAGCAGAGCCCGACAGAGCCCGACAGAGCCCGACAGAGCCCGACAGGGCCCGACAGGGCCCGGAAGAGCCCGACAGGGCCCGACAGGGCCCGACAGAGCCCGACAGAGCCCGACAGGGCCCGACAGGGCCCAGTAGAGCCCGACAGAGCCCGACAGAGCCCAGTAGAGCCCAGTAGAGCCCGACAGGGCCCGACAGGGCCCGACAGGGCCCAGTAGAGCCCGACAGAGCCCGACAGGGCCCGACAGAGCCCGACAGAGCCCGACAGAGCCCGACAGGGCCCAGTAGAGCCCGACAGAGCCCGACAGGGCCCGACAGAGCCCGACAGAGCCCGACAGAGCCCGACAGGGCCCGACAGGGCCCGACAGAGCCCAGTAGAGCCCGACAGAGCCCGACAGAGCCCGACAGGGCCCGACAGAGCCCGACAGGGCCCGACAGGGCCCGACAGAGCCCGACAGAGCCCGACAGGGCCCAGTAGAGCCCGACAGAGCCCGACAGGGCCCGACAGGGCCCAGTAGAGCCCGACAGAGCCCGACAGAGCCCGACAGAGCCCGACAGGGCCCGACAGGGCCCAGTAGAGCCCGACAGAGCCCGACAGAGCCCGACAGAGCCCGACAGGGCCCGACAGAGCCCGACAGAGCCCGACAGAGCCCGACAGGGCCCTGTAGAGCCCGACAGAGCCCGACAGAGCCCGACAGAACCCGACAGAGCCCGACAGAGCCCGACAGAGCCCGACAGAGCCCGACAGAGTCCGACAGGGCCCGACAGGGCCCAGTAGAGCCCGACAGAGCCCGAGAGGGCCCGACAGAGCCCGACAGAGCCCGACAGAGCACGACAGGGCCCGACAGAGCCCGACAGAGCCCGACAGGGCCCGACAGGGCCCGACAGGGCCCAGTAGAGCCTGACAGAGCCCGACAGAGCCCGACAGAGCCCGACAGAGCCCGACAGCGCCGGACAGGGCCCAGTAGAGCCCGACAGAGCCCGACAGAGCCCGACAGGGCCCGACAGAGCCCGACAGAGCCCGACAGGGCCCGACAGGGCCCAGTAGATCCCGACAGAGTCCGACAGAACCCGACAGAGCCCGACAGAGCCCGACAGAGCCCAGTAGAGCCCGACAGAGCCCGACAGAGCCCGACAGAGCCCAGTAGAGCCCGACAGAGCCCGACAGAGCCCGACAGGGCCCGACAGAGCCCGACAGAGCCCGACAGAGCCCAGTAGAGCCCGACAGAGCCCGACAGGGCCCGACAGGGCCCGACAGGGCCCAGTAGAGCCCGACAGAGCCCGACAGAGCCCAGTAGAGCCCAGTAGAGCCCGACAGAGCCCAGTAGAGCCCGACAGAGCCCGACAGAGCCCGACAGAGCCCGACAGAGCCCGACAGCGCCCGACAGGGCCCGACAGGGCCCGACAGAGCCCGACAGGGCCCGACATAGCCCGACAGAGCCTGACAGAGCCCGACAGGGCCCGACAGAGCCCGACAGAGCCCGACAGGGCCCAGTAGAGCCCGACAGAGCCCGACAGAGCCCGACAGAGCCCGACAGAGCCCAGTAGAGCCCGACAGAGCCCGACAGAGCCCGACAGAGCCCGGCAGAGCCCGACAGGGCCCGACAGGGCCCGACAGGGCCCAGTAGAGCCCGACAGAGCCCGACAGAGCCCGACAGAGCCCAGTAGAGCCCGACAGAGCCCGACAGAGCCCGACAGAACCCAGTAGAGTCCGACAGAGCCCGACAGGGCCCGACAGAGCCCGACAGGGCCCAGTAGAGCCCGACAGAGCCCGACAGGGCCCAGTAGAGCCCAGCAGAGCCCGACAGAGCCCGACAGAGCCCGACAGAGCCCGACAGGGCCCGACAGGGCCCGGAAGAGCCCGACAGGGCCCGACAGGGCCCGACAGAGCCCGACAGAGCCCGACAGGGCCCGACAGGGCCCAGTAGAGCCCGACAGAGCCCGACAGAGCCCAGTAGAGCCCAGTAGAGCCCGACAGGGCCCGACAGGGCCCGACAGGGCCCAGTAGAGCCCGACAGAGCCCGACAGGGCCCGACAGAGCCCGACAGAGCCCGACAGAGCCCGACAGGGCCCAGTAGAGCCCGACAGAGCCCGACAGGGCCCGACAGAGCCCGACAGAGCCCGACAGAGCCCGACAGGGCCCGACAGGGCCCGACAGAGCCCAGTAGAGCCCGACAGAGCCCGACAGAGCCCGACAGAGCCCGACAGAGCCCGACAGGGCCCAGTAGAGCCCAGTAGAGCCCGACAGAGCCCAGTAGAGCCCGACAGAGCCCGACAGGGCCCGACAGGGCCCGACAGGGCCCAGTAGAGCCCGACAGAGCCCGACAGAGCCCGACAGAGCCCGACAGGGCCCGACAGGGCCCGACAGAGCCCGACAGGGCCCGACAGGGCCCGACAGAGCCCAGTAGAGCCCGACAGAGCCCGACAGAGCCCGACAGAGCCCGACAGAACCCGACAGAGCCCGACAGAGCCCAGTAGAGCCCGACAGAGCCCGACAGAGCCCGACAGAGCCCGACAGGGCCTGACAGGGCCCGACAGGGCCCAGTAGAGCCCGACAGAGCCCGACAGAGCCCGACATAGCCCGACAGGGCCCGAAAGGGCCCAGAAGAGCCCGACAGAGCCCGACAGAGCCCGACAGAACCCGACAGAGCCCGACAGAGCCCGACAGGGCCCAGTAGAGCCCGACAGAGCCCGACAGAGCCCGACAGAGCCCGACAGAGCCCAGTAGAGCCCGACAGAGCCCGACAGAGCCCGACAGAGCCCGACAGGGCCCGACCGAGCCTGACAGAGCCCGACAGGGCCCGACAGGGCCCGACAGAGCCCAGTAGAGCCCGACAGAGCCCGACAGAGCCCGACAGGGCCCAGTAGAGCCCAGTAGAGCCCGACAGAGCCCAGTAGAGCCCGACAGAGCCCGACAGAGCCCGACAGAGCCCGACAGGGCCCGACAAGGCCCGACAGAGCCCGGCAGAGCCCGACAGGGTCCGACAGAGCCCGACAGAGCCCGACAGGGCCCAGTAGAGCCCGACAGAGCCCGACAGAGCCCGACAGAGCCCGACAGAGCCCAGTAGAGCCCGACAGAGCCCGACAGAGCCCGACAGAGCCCGACAGGGCCCGACAGAGCCCGACAGGGCCCGACAGGGCCCGACAGAGCCCGACAGAGCCCGACAGGGCCCAGTAGAGCCCGACAGAGCCCGACAGAGCCCGACAGGGCCCGACAGGGCCCGACAGGGCCCGACAGGGCCCAGTAGAGCCCGACAGAGCCCGACAGAGCCCGACAGAGCCCGACAGGGCCCGACAGGGCCCAGTAGAGCCCGACAGAGCCCGACAGAGCCCGACAGAGCCCGACAGGGCCCGACAGAGCCCGACAGAGCCCGACAGAGCCCGACAGGGCCCTGTAGAGCCCGACAGAGCCCGACAGAGCCCGACAGAACCCGTCAGAGCCCGACAGAGCCCGACAGAGCCCGACAGAGCCCGACAGAGTCCGACAGGGCCCGACAGGGCCCAGTAGAGCCCGACAGAGCCCGAGAGGGCCCGACAGAGCCCGACAGAGCCCGACAGAGCACGACAGGGCCCGACAGAGCCCGACAGAGCCCGACAGGGCCCGACAGGGCCCAGTAGAGCCTGACAGAGCCCGACAGAGCCCGACAGAGCCCGACAGAGCCCGACAGAGCCCGACAGGGCCCGACAAGGCCCGACAGAGCCCGGCAGAGCCCGACAGGGTCCGACAGAGCCCGACAGAGCCCAACAGGGCCCAGTAGAGCCCGACAGAGCCCGACAGAGCCCGACAGAGCCCAGTAGAGCCCGACAGAGCCCGACAGAGCCCGACAGAGCCCGACAGGGCCCGACAGAGCCCGACAGGGCCCGACAGGGCCCGACAGAGCCCGACAGAGCCCGACAGAGCCCGACAGGGCCCAGTAGAGCCCGACAGAGCCCGACAGAGCCCGACAGGGCCCGACAGGGCCCAGTAGAGCCCGACAGAGCCCGACAGAGCCCGACAGAGCCCGACAGGGCCCGACAGGGCCCAGTAGAGCCCGACAGAGCCCGACAGAGCCCGACAGGGCCCGACAGAGCCCGACAGAGCCGGACAGAGCCCGACAGGGCCCGACAGGGCCCTGTAGAGCCCGACAGAGCCCGACAGAGCCCGACAGAACCCGTCAGAGCCCGACAGAGCCCGACAGAGCCCGACAGAGCCCGACAGAGTCCGACAGGGCCCGACAGGGCCCAGTAGAGCCCGACAGAGCCCGAGAGGGCCCGACAGAGCCCGACAGAGCCCGACAGAGCACGACAGGGCCCGACAGAGCCCGACAGGGCCCGACAGGGCCCGACAGGGCCCAGTAGAGCCTGACAGAGCCCGACAGAGCCCGACAGAGCCCGACAGAGCCTGACAGCGCCCGACAGGGCCCAGTAGAGCCCGACAGAGCCCGACAGAGCCCGACAGGGCCCGACACAGCCCGACAGAGCCCGACAGAGCCCGACAGAGCCCAGTAGAGCCCGACAGAGTCCGACAGAACCCAACAGAGCCCGACAGAGCCCGACAGAGCCCGACAGAGCCCGACAGGGCCCAGTAGAGCCCGACAGGGCCCGACATAGCCCGACAGAGGCTGACAGAGCCCGACAGGGCCCGACAGAGCCCGAGAGAGCCTACAGAGCCCGACAGGGCCCGACAGAGCCCGACAGAGCCCAGTAGAGCCCGACAGAGCCCGACAGAGCCCGACAGAGCCCAGTAGAGCCCGACAGAGCCCGACAGAGCCCGACAGAGCCCAGTAGAGCCCGACAGAGCCCGACAGAGCCCGACAGAGCCCAGTAGAGTCCGACAGAGCCCGACAGGGCCCGACAGGGCCCGACAGGGCCCAGTAGAGCCCGACAGAGCCCGACAGGGCCCAGTAGAGCCCAGCAGAGCCCGACAGAGCCCGACAGAGCCCGACAGAGCCCGACAGGGCCCGACAGAGCCCGACAGAGCCCGACAGAGCCCGACAGGGCCCAGTAGAGCCCGACAGAGCCCGACAGGGCCCGACAGAGCCCGACAGAGCCCGACAGGGCCCGACAGGGCCCGACAGGGCGCAGTAGAGCCCGACAGAGCCCGACAGAGCCCAGTAGAGCCCAGTAGAGCCCGACAGAGCCCGACAGAGTCCGACAGAGCCCGACAGGGCCCGACAGAGCCCGACAGAGCCCGACAGGGCCCGACAGGGCCCGACAGGGCCCAGTAGAGCCCGACAGAGCCCGACAGAGCCCGACAGAGCCCGACAGGGCCCGACAGGGCCCGACAGAGCCCAGTAGAGCCCGACAGAGCCCGACAGAGCCCGACAGAGCCCGACAGAACCCGACAGAGCCCGACAGAGCCCAGTAGAGCCCGACAGAGCCCGACAGAGCCCGACAGAGCCCGACAGGGCCCGACAGGGCCCAGTAGAGCCCGACAGAGCCCGACAGAGCCCGACAGAGCCCGACAGAGCCTGACAGCGCCCGACAGGGCCCAGTAGAGCCCGACAGAGCCCGACAGAGCCCGACAGGGCCCGACACAGCCCGACAGAGCCCGACAGAGCCCGACAGAGCCCAGTAGAGCCCGACAGAGTCCGACAGAACCCAACAGAGCCCGACAGAGCCCGACAGAGCCCGACAGAGCCCGACAGGGCCCAGTAGAGCCCGACAGGGCCCGACATAGCCCGACAGAGGCTGACAGAGCCCGACAGGGCCCGACAGAGCCCGAGAGAGCCTACAGAGCCCGACAGGGCCCGACAGAGCCCGACAGAGCCCAGTAGAGCCCGACAGAGCCCGACAGAGCCCGACAGAGCCCAGTAGAGCCCGACAGAGCCCGACAGAGCCCGACAGAGCCCAGTAGAGCCCGACAGAGCCCGACAGAGCCCGACAGAGCCCAGTAGAGTCCGACAGAGCCCGACAGGGCCCAGTAGAGCCCGACAGAGCCCGACAGGGCCCAGTAGAGCCCAGCAGAGCCCGACAGAGCCCGACAGAGCCCGACAGAGCCCGACAGGGCCCGACAGAGCCCGACAGAGCCCGACAGAGCCCGACAGGGCCCAGTAGAGCCCGACAGAGCCCGACAGGGCCCGACAGAGCCCGACAGAGCCCGACAGGGCCCGACAGGGCCCGACAGGGCGCAGTAGAGCCCGACAGAGCCCGACAGAGCCCAGTAGAGCCCAGTAGAGCCCGACAGAGCCCGACAGAGTCCGACAGAGCCCGACAGGGCCCGACAGAGCCCGACAGAGCCCGACAGGGCCCGACAGGGCCCGACAGGGCCCAGTAGAGCCCGACAGAGCCCGACAGAGCCCGACAGAGCCCGACAGGGCCCGACAGGGCCCGACAGAGCCCAGTAGAGCCCGACAGAGCCCGACAGAGCCCGACAGAGCCCGACAGAACCCGACAGAGCCCGACAGAGCCCAGTAGAGCCCGACAGAGCCCGACAGAGCCCGACAGAGCCCGACAGGGCCCGACAGGGCCCAGTAGAGCCCGACAGAGCCCGACAGAGCCCGACAGAGCCCGACAGGGCCCGAAAGGGCCCAGAAGAGCCCGACAGAGCCCGACAGAGCCCGACAGAACCCGACAGAGCCCGACAGAGCCCGACAGGGCCCGACAGGGCCCGACAGGGCGCAGCAGAGCCCGACAGAGCCCGAAAGGGCCCAGTAGAGCCCGACAGAGCCCGACAGAGCCCAGTAGAGCCCGACAGAGCCCGACAGAGCCCGACAGAGCCTGACAGAGACCAGTTGAGCCCGACAGAGCCCGACAGAGCCCGACAGAGCCCGACAGGGCCCGACAGGGCCCAGTAGAGCCCGACAGAGCCCGACAGAGCCCAGAAGAGCCCGACAGAGCCCGACAGAGCCCGACAGAGCCCGACAGGGCCCGACCGAGCCTGACAGAGCCCGGCAGAGCCCGACAGGGTCCGACAGAGCCCGACAGAGCCCGACAGGGCCCGACAGAGCCCAGTAGAGCCCGACAGAGCCCGACAGAGCACGACAGAGCCCGACAGGGCCCAGTAGAGCCCAGTAGAGCCCGACAGAGCCCAGTAGAGCCCGACAGAGCCCGACAGAGCCCGACAGGGCCCGACAGGGCCCGACAGAGCCCGGCAGAGCCCGACAGAGCCCGACAGAGCCCGACAGAGCCCGACAGAGCCCAGTAGAGCCCGACAGAGCCCGACAGAGCCCGACAGAGCCCGACAGGGCCCGACAGGGCCCGACAGAGCCCGACATGGCCCAGTAGAGCCCGAGAGAGCCCGACAGAGCCCGACAGGGCCCGACAGGGCCCGACAGGGCCCGACAGGGCCCGACAGAGCCCAGTAGAGCCCGACAGAGCCCGACAGAGCCCGACAGAGCACGACAGGGCCCGACAGGGCCCAGTAGAGCCCGACAGAGCCCGACAGAGCCCGACAGGGCCCGACAGGGCCCGACAGAGCCCGACAGAGCCCGACAGGGCCCGACAGGGCCCTGTAGAGCCCGACAGAGCCCGACAGAGCCCGACAGAACCCGTCAGAGCCCGACAGAGCCCGACAGAGCCCGACAGAGCCCGACAGAGTCCGACAGGGCCCAGTAGAGCCCGACAGAGCCCGACAGAGCCCGACAGAGCCCGACAGGGCCCGACAGGGCCCGACAGAGCCCGACAGGGCCCGACAGGGCCCAGTAGAGCCCGACAGAGCCCGAGAGGGCCCGACAGAGCCCGACAGAGCCCGACAGAGCACGACAGAGCCCGACAGAGCCCGACAGAGCCCGACAGGGCCCGACAGGGCCCAGTAGAGCCTGACAGAGCCCGACAGAGCCCGACAGAGCCCGACAGAGCCCGACAGCGCCCGACAGGGCCCAGTAGAGCCTGACAGAGCCCGACAGAGCCCGACAGAGCCCGACAGAGCCCGACAGGGCCCGACAAGGCCCGACAGAGCCCGGCAGAGCCCGACAGGGTCCGACAGAGCCCGACAGAGCCCGACAGGGCCCAGTAGAGCCCGACAGAGCCCGACAGAGCCCGACAGAGCCCGACAGAGCCCAGTAGAGCCCGACAGAGCCCGACAGAGCCCGACAGAGCCCGACAGGGCCCGACAGAGCCCGACAGGGCCCGACAGGGCCCGACAGAGCCCGACAGAGCCCGACAGGGCCCAGTAGAGCCCGACAGAGCCCGACAGGGCCCGACAGGGCCCAGTAGAGCCCGACAGAGCCCGACAGAGCCCGACAGGGCCCGACAGGGCCCAGTAGAGCCCGACAGAGCCCGACAGAGCCCGACAGAGCCCGACAGGGCCCGACAGAGCCCGACAGAGCCCGACAGAGCCCGACAGGGCCCGACAGGGCCCTGTAGAGCCCGACAGAGCCCGACAGAGCCCGACAGAACCCGACAGAGCCCGACAGAGCCCGACAGAGCCCGACAGAGTCCGACAGGGCCCGACAGGGCCCAGTAGAGCCCGACAGAGCCCGAGAGGGCCCGACAGAGCCCGACAGAGCCCGACAGAGCACGACAGGGCCCGACAGAGCCCGACAGAGCCCGACAGGGCCCGACAGGGCCCGACAGGGCCCAGTAGAGCCTGACAGAGCCCGACAGAGCCCGACAGAGCCCGACAGAGCCCGACAGCGCCCGACAGGGCCCAGTAGAGCCCGACAGAGCCCGACAGAGCCCGACAGGGCCCGACAGAGCCCGACAGAGCCCGACAGGGCCCGACAGGGCCCAGTAGAGCCCGACAGAGTCCGACAGAACCCGACAGAGCCCGACAGAGCCCGACAGAGCCCGACAGAGCCCGACAGGGCCCAGTAGAGCCCGACAGGGCCCGACATAGCCCGACAGAGGCTGACAGAGCCCGACAGGGCCCGACAGAGCCCGACAGAGCCCGACAGGGCCCAGTAGAGCCCGACAGAGCCCGACAGAGCCCGACAGAGCCCAGTAGAGCCCGACAGAGCCCGACAGAGCCCGACAGAGCCCGGCAGAGCCCGACAGGGCCCGACAGAGCCCGACAGGGCCCGACAGGGCCCGACAGGGCCCAGTAGAGCCCGACAGAGCCCGACAGAGCCCGACAGAGCCCAGTAGAGCCCGACAGAGCCCGACAGAGCCCGACAGAGCCCAGTAGAGTCCGACAGAGCCCGACAGGGCCCGACAGGGCCCGACAGGGCCCAGTAGAGCCCGACAGAGCCCGACAGGGCCCAGTAGAGCCCAGCAGAGCCCGACAGAGCCCGACAGAGCCCGACAGGGCCCGACAGAGCCCGACAGAGCCCGACAGAGCCCGACAGGGCCCAGTAGAGCCCGACAGAGCCCGACAGAGCCCGACAGGGCCCGACAGGGCCCGACAGAGCCCGACAGAGCCCGACAGGGCCCGACAGGGCGCAGTAGAGTCCGACAGAGCCCGACAGAGCCCAGTAGAGCCCAGTAGAGCCGGACAGAGCCCGACAGAGCCCGACAGAGCCCGACAGGGCCCGACAGAGCCCGACAGAGCCAGACAGAGCCCGACAGGGCCCAGTAGAGCCCGACAGAGCCCGACAGAGCCCGACAGGGCCCGACAGGGCCCGACAGAGCCCGACAGGGCCCGACAGGGCCCGACAGAGCCCAGTAGAGCCCGACAGAGCCCGACAGAGCCCGACAGAGCCCGACAGAACCCGACAGAGCCCGACAGAGCCCAGTAGAGCCCGACAGAGCCCGACAGAGCCCGACAGAGCCCGACAGAGCCCGACAGGGCCCGACAGGGCCCGACAGGGCCCAGTAGAGCCCGACAGAGCCCGACAGAGCCCGACAGAGCCCGACAGGGCCCGAAAGGGCCCAGAAGAGCCCGACAGAGCCCGACAGAGCCCGACAGAACCCGACAGAGCCCGACAGAGCCCGACAGGGCCCGACAGGGCCCGACAGGGCCCGACAGAGCCCGAAAGGGCCCAGTAGAGCCCGACAGAGCCCGACAGAGCCCAGTAGAGCCCGACAGAGTCCGACAGAGCCCGACAGAGCCTGACAGAGACCAGTTGAGCCCGACAGAGCCCGACAGAGCCCGACAGAGCCCGACAGGGCCCAGTAGAGCCCGACAGAGCCCGACAGAGCCCGACAGAGCCCGACAGAGCCCAGAAGAGCCCGACAGAGCCCGACAGAGCCCGACAGAGCCCGATAGGGCCCGACCGAGCCTGACAGAGCCCGACAGGGCCCGACAGGGCCCGACAGAGCCCAGTAGAGCCCGACAGAGCCCGACAGAGCACGACAGAGCCCGACAGGGCCCAGTAGAGCCCAGTATAGCCCGACAGAGCCCAGTAGAGCCCGACAGAGCCCGACAGAGCCCGACAGAGCCCGACAGGGCCCGACAGGGCCCGACAGAGCCCGGCAGAGCCCGACAGGGTCCGACAGAGCCCGACAGAGCCCGACAGGGCCCAGTAGAGCCCGACAGAGCCCGACAGAGCCCGACAGAGCCCGACAGAGCCCAGTAGAGCCCGACAGAGCCCGACAGAGCCCGACAGAGCCCGACAGGGCCCGACAGGGCCCGACAGAGCCCGACAGAGCCCGACAGAGCCCGACAGGGCCCAGTAGAGCCCGACAGAGCCCGACAGAGCCCGACAGGGCCCGACAGGGCCCGACAGGGCCCGACAGGGCCCGACAGAGCCCAGTAGAGCCCGACAGAGCCCGACAGAGCCCGACAGAGCCCGACAGGGCCCGACAGGGCCCAGTAGAGCCCGACAGAGCCCGACAGAGCCCGACAGAGCCCGACAGAGCCCGACAGAGTCCGACAGAGCCCGACAGAGTCCGACAGGGCCCATTAGAGCCCGACAGAGCCCGACAGAGCCCGACAGAGCCCGACAGGGCCCGACAGAGCCCGACAGAGCCCGACAGGGCCCGACAGGGCCCGACAGGGCCCGACAGAGCCCGAGAGGGCCCGACAGAGCCCGACAGAGCCCGACAGAGCACGACAGGGCCCGACAGAGCCCGACAGAGCCCGACAGAGCCCGACAGGGCCCGACAGGGCCCGACAGGGCCCAGTAGAGCCTGACAGAGCCCGACAGGGCCCGACAGAGCCCGACAGAGCCCGACAGCGCCCGACAGGGCCCAGTAGAGCCCGACAGAGCCCGACAGAGCCCGACAGGGCCCGACAGATCCCGACAGAGCCCGACAGGGCCCGACAGGGCCCAGTAGAGCCCGACAGAGTCCGACAGAACCCGACAGAGCCCGACAGAGCCCGACAGAGCCCGACAGAGCCCGACAGAGCCCGACAGGGCCCAGTAGAGCCCGACAGAGCCCGACAGAGCCCGACAGAGCCCGACAGCGCCCGACAGGGCCCGACAGGGCCCGACAGGGCCCGACATAGCCCGACAGAGGCTGACAGAGCCCGACAGGGCCCAGTAGAGCCCGACAGAGCCCGACAGGGCCCAGTAGAGCCCGACAGAGCCCGACAGAGCCCGACAGAGCCCGACAGAGCCCAGTAGAGCCCGACAGAGCCCGACAGAGCCCGACAGAGCCCGGCAGAGCCCGACAGGGCCCGACAGAGCCCGACAGGGCCCGACAGGGCCCGACAGGGCCCAGTAGAGCTCGACAGAGCCCGACAGAGCCCGACAGAGCCCAGTAGAGCCCGACAGAGCACGACAGAGCCCGACAGAGCCCAGTAGAGCCCGACAGAGCCCGACAGAGCCCGACAGAGCCCAGTAGAGTCCGACAGAGCCCGACAGAGCCCGACAGAGCCCGACAGGGCCCGACAGAGCCCGACAGGGCCCGACAGAGCCCGACAGAGCCCGACAGAGCCCAGAAGAGCCCAGTAGAGCCCGACAGGGCCCGACAGGGCCCGACAGGGCCCAGAAGAGCCCGACAGAGCCCGACAGAGCCCGACAGAGCCCGACAGAGCCCGACAGGGCCCAGTAGAGCCCGACAGAGCCCGACAGGGCCCGACAGAGCCCGACAGAGCCCGACAGAGCCCGACAGGGCACGACAGGGCCCGACAGAGCCCGACAGATCCCAGTAGAGCCCGACAGAGCCCGACAGAGCCCGACAGGGCCCAGTAGAGCCCGACAGAGCCCAGTAGAGCCCGACAGAGCCCAGTAGAGCCCGACAGAGCCCAGTAGAGCCCGACAGAGCCCGACGGAGCCCGACAGAGCCCGACAGGGCCCGACAGGGCCCGACAGGGCCCAGTAGAGCCCGACAGAGCCCGACAGGGCCCTACAGAGCCCGACAGAGCCCGACAGGGCCCAGTAGAGCCCGACAGAGCCCGACAGAGCCCGACAAAGCCCGACAGAGCCCGACAGAGCCCAGTAGAGCCCGACAGAGCCCGACAGAGCCCGACATTGCCCGACAGAGCCCGACAGAGCCCGACAGAGCCCAGTAGAGCCCGACAGAGCCCGACAGAGCCCAGTAGAGCCCAGTAGAGCCCGACAGAGCCCGACAGAGCCCGACAGAGCCCGACAGGGCCCGACAGAGCCCGACAGAGCCCGACAGGGCCCGACAGGGCCCGACAGGGCCCAGTAGAGCCCGACAGAGCCCGACAGAGCCCGACAGAGCCCGACAGGGCCCGACAGGGCCCGACAGAGCCCGACAGGGCCCGACAGGGCCCGACAGAGCCCAGTAGATCCCGACAGAGCCCGACAGAGCCCGACAGAGCCCGACAGAACCCGACAGAGCCCGACAGAGCCCAGTAGAGCCCGACAGAGCCCGACAGAGCCCGACAGAGCCCGACAGGGCCCGACAGGGCCCGACAGGGCCCAGTAGAGCCCGACAGAGCCCGACAGAGCCCGACAGAGCCCGACAGGGCCCGAAAGGGCCCAGAAGAGCCCGACAGAGCCCGACAGAGCCCGACAGTACCCGACAGAGCCCGACAGAGCCCGACAGGGCCCGACAGGGCCCGACAGGGCCCGACAGAGCCCGACAGAGCCCGACAGGGCCCAGTAGAGCCCGACAGAGCCCGAGAGAGCCCAGTAGAGCCCAGTAGAGCCCGACAGAGCCCGACAGAGCCCGACAGAGCCCAGTAGAGCCCGACAGAGCCCGACAGAGCCCGACAGAGCCCGAAAGAGCCCGACAGGGCCCGACAGAGCCCGACAGAGCCCGACAGGGCCCGACAGGGCCCGACAGGGCCCGACAGGGCCCGACAGAGCCCAGTAGATCCCGACAGAGCCCGACAGAGCCCGACAGAGCCCGACAGAACCCGACAGAGCCCGACAGAGCCCAGTAGAGCCCGACAGAGCCCGACAGAGCCCGACAGAGCCCGACAGGGCCCGACAGGGCCCAGTAGAGCCCGACAGAGCCCGAGAGAGCCCGACAGAGCCCGACAGGGCCCGAAAGGGCCCAGAAGAGCCCGACAGAGCCCGACAGAGCCCGACAGAACCCGACAGAGCCCGACAGAGCCCGACAGGGCCCGACAGGGCCCGACAGGGCCCGACAGAGCCCGACAGGGCCCAGTAGAGCCCGACAGAGCCCGAGAGAGCCCAGTAGAGCCCAGTAGAGCCCGACAGAGCCCGACAGAGCCCGACAGAGCCCGACAGAACCCGACAGAGCCTGACAGAGACCAGTTGAGCCCGACAGAGCCCGACAGAGCCCGACAGGGCCCAGTAGATCCCGACAGAGCCCGACAGAGCCCGACAGAGCCCGACAGAGCCCAGTAGAGCCCGACAGAGCCCGACAGAGCCCGACAGAGCCCGACAGGGCCCGACAGAGCCCAGTAGAGCCCGACAGAGCCCGACAGAGCCCGACAGAGCCCGACAGGGCCCAGTAGAGCCCAGTAGAGCCCGACAGAGCCCAGTAGAGCCCGACAGAGCCCGACAGAGCCCGACAGAGCCCGACAGGGCCCGACAGGGCCCGACAGAGCCCGGCAGAGCCCGACAGGGTCCGACAGAGCCCGACAGAGCCCGACAGGGCCCAGTAGAGCCCGACAGAGCCCGACAGAGCCCGACAGAGCCCAGTAGAGCCCGACAGAGCCCGACAGAGCCCGACAGAGCCCGACAGGGCCCGACAGAGCCCGACAGGGCCCGACAGGGCCCGACAGGGCCCGACAGAGCCCGACAGAGCCCAGTAGAGCCCGACAGAGCCCGACAGAGCCCGACAGGGCCTGACAGGGCCCGACAGGGCCCGACAGGGCCCGACAGAGCCCAGTAGAGCCCGACAGAGCCCGACAGAGCCCGACAGAGCCCGACAGGGCCCGACAGGGCCCAGTAGAGCCCGACAGAGCCCGACAGAGCCCAGTAGAGCCCGACAGAGCCCGACAGAGCCCGACAGAGCCCGACAGGGCCCGACAGAGCCCGACAGAGCCCGACAGAGCCCGACAGGGCCCGACAGGGCCCGACAGAGCCCGACAGAGCCCGACAGGGCCCGACAGGGCCCAGTAGAGCCCGACAGAGCCCGAGAGGGCCCGACAGAGCCCGACAGAGCCCGACAGAGCACGACAGGGCCCTACAGAGCCCGACAGAGCCCGACAGAGCCCGACAGGGCCCGACAGAGCCCAGTAGATCCTGACAGAGCCCGACAGAGCCCGACAGAGCCCAACAGAGCCCGACAGCGCCCGACAGGGCCCAGTAGAGCCCGACAGAGCCCGACAGGGCCCGACAGAGCCCGACAGAGCCCGACAGGGCCCGACAGGGCCCAGTAGAGCCCGACAGAGCCCGACAGAACCCGACAGAGCCCGACAGAGCCCGACAGAGCCCGACAGAGCCCGACAGGGCCCTGTAGAGCCCGACAGAGCCCGACAGAGCCCGACAGAGCCCGACAGCGCCCGACAGGGCCCGACAGGGCCCGACAGAGCCCGACAGGGCCCGACATAGCCCGACAGAGCCTGACAGAGCCCGACAGGGCCCGACAGAGCCCGACAGAGCCCGACAGGGCCCAGTAGAGCCCGACAGAGCCCGACAGAGCCCGACAGAGCCCGACAGAGCCCGACAGAGCCCAGTAGAGCCCGACAGAGCCCGACAGAGCCCGACAGAGCCCGGCAGAGCCCGACAGGGCCCGACAGAGCCCGACAGGGCCCGACAGGGACCGACAGGGCCCAGTAGAGCCCGACAGAGCCCGACAGAGCCCAGTAGAGCCCAGTAGAGCCCGACAGAGCCCGACAGAGCCCGACAGAGCCCAGTAGAGTCCGACAGAGCCCGACAGGGCCCGACAGGGCCCGACAGGGCCCAGTAGAGCCCGACAGAGCTCGACAGGGCCCAGTAGAGCCCAGCAGAGCCCGACAGAGCCCGACAGAGCCCGACAGAGCCCGACAGAGCCCGACAGGGCCCGACAGAGCCCGACAGGGCCCGACAGAGCCCGACAGAGCCCGACAGAGCCCGACAGGGCCCGACAGGGCGCAGTAGAGCCCGACAGAGCCCGACAGAGCCCAGTAGAGCCCAGTAGAGCCCGACAGGGCCCGACAGGGCCCGACAGGGCCCAGAAGAGCCCGACAGAGCCCGACAGGGCCCGACAGAGCCCGACAGAGCCCGACAGAGCCCGACAGGGCCCAGTAGAGCCCGACAGGGCCCGACAGAGCCCGACAGAGCCCGACAGAGCCCGACAGGGCCCGACAGGGCCCGACAGAGCCCGACAGAGCCCAGTAGAGCCCGACAGAGCCCGACAGAGCCCGACAGAGCCCGACAGAGCACGACAGGGCCCAGTAGAGCCCAGTAGAGCCCGACAGAGCCCAGTAGAGCCCGACAGAGCCCGACAGAGCCCGACAGAGCCCGACAGGGCCCGACAGGGCCCAGTAGAGCCCGACAGAGCCCGACAGGGCCCGACAGAGCCCGACAGAGCCCGACAGGGCCCAGTAGAGCCCGACAGAGCCCGACAGAGCCCGACAGAGCCCGACAGGGCCCGACAGAGCCCGACAGAGCCCAGTAGAGCCCGACAGAGCCCGACAGAGCCCGACAGAGCCCGACAGGGCCCGACAGAGCCCGACAGAGCCCGACAGAGCCCGACAGAGCCCGACAGAGCCCGACAGGGCCTGACAGAGCCCGGCAGAGCCCGACAGAGCCCGACAGGACCCGACAGAGCCCGACAGGGCCCGACAGGGCCCAGTAGAGCCCGACAGAGCCCGACAGAGCCCGACAGAGCCCGACAGCGCCCGACAGGGCCCAGTAGAGCCCGACAGAGCCCGACAGAGCCCGACAGGGCCCGACAGAGCCCGACAGAGCCCGACAGAGCAAGACAGGGCCCGACAGAACCCGACAGAGCCCGACAGGGCCCGACAGGGCCCGACAGAGCCCGACAGAGCCCGACAGAGCCCGACAGAGCCCGACAGAGCCCGACAGCGCCCGACAGGGCCCAGTAGAGCCCGACAGAGCCCGACAGAGCCCGACAGGGCCCGACAGGGCCCGACAGAGCCCGACAGAGCCCAGTAGAGCCCGACAGAGCCCGACAGAGCCCGACAGAGCCCGACAGGGCCCAGTAGAGCCCAGTAGAGCCCGACAGAGCGCAGTAGAGCCCGACAGAGCCCGACAGAGCCCGACAGAGCCCGACAGGGCCCGACAGAGCCCGACAGAGCCCGACAGAGCCCGACAGAGCCCGACAGGGCCCAGTAGAGCCCGACAGAGCCCGACAGAGCCCGACAGAGCCCAGTAGAGCCCGTCAGAGCCCGACAGAGCCCGACAGAGCCCGACAGGGCCCGACAGAGCCCGACAGAGCCCGACATGGCCCGACAGAGCCCGACAGAGCCCGACAGAGCCCGACAGAGCCCAGTAGAGCCCAGTAGTGCCCGACAGAGCCCGACAGAGCCCGACAGGGCCCGACAGGGCCCGACAGGGCCCAGTAGAGCCCGACAGAGCCCGACAGGGCCCGACAGGGCCCGACAGGGCCCAGTAGAGCCCGACAGAGCCCGACAGAGCCCGACAGAGCCCGACAGGGCCCGACAGGGCCCGACAGAGCCCGACAGGGCCCGACAGGGCCCGACAGAGCCCGACAGGGCCCGACAGGGCCCGACAGGGCCCAGTAGAGCCCGACAGAGCCCGACAGAGCCCAGTAGAGCCCGACAGGGCCCGACAGGGCCCGACAGGGCCCAGTAGAGCCCGACAGAGCCCGACAGGGCCCGACAGAGCCCGACAGAGCCCGACAGGGCCCAGTAGAGCCCGACAGAGGCCGACAGAGCCCGACAGAGCCCGACAGGGCCCGACAGAGCCCGACAGAGCCCGACAGGGCCCGACAGGGCCCGACAGAGCCCGACAGAGCCCAGTAGAGCCCGACAGAGCCCGACAGAGCCCGACAGAGCCCAGTAGAGACCAGTAGAGCCTGACAGAGCCCAGTAGAGCCCGACAGAGCCCGACAGAGCCCGACAGGGCCCGACAGAGCCCGACAGAGCCCGACAGAGCCCGACAGGGCCCGACAGAGCCCGACAGAGCCCGACAGAGCCCGACAGGGCCCAGTAGAGCCCGACAGAGCCCGACAGAGCCCGACAGAGCCCGACAGGGCCCGACAGAGCCCGACAGAGCCCGACAGAGCCCGACAGGGCCCAGTAGAGCCCGACAGAGCCCGACAGGGCCCGATAGAGCCCGACAGAGCTCGACAGAGCCCGACAGAGCCCGACAGGGCCCAGTAGAGCCCGACAGGGCCCAGTAGAGCCCGACAGAGCCCGACAGGGCCCGACAGGGCCCGACAGAGCCCGACAGAGCCCGACAGGGCCCGACAGAGCCCGACAGAGCCCGACAGGGCCCGACAGAGCCCGACAGAGCCCGACAGGGCCCAGTAGAGCCCGACAGAGCCCGACAGAGCCCGACAGAGCCCAGTAGAGCCCGACAGAGCCCGACAGAGCCCGACAGGGCCCGACAGAGCCCGACAGGGCCCGACAGAGCCCGACAGAGCCCGACAGAGCCCAGTAGAGTCCGACAGAGCCCGATAGGGCCCAGTAGAGCCCGAGAGAGCCCGACAGGGCCCAGTAGAGCCCAGTAGAGCCCGACAGAGCCCGACAGAGCCCGACAGACCCCGACAGGGCCCGACAGAGGCCGACAGAGCCCGACAGGGCCCGACAGGGCCCGACAGAGCCCGACAGGGCCCGACAGGGCCCAGTAGAGCCCGACAGAGCCCGACAGAGCCCCACAGGGCCCAGTAGAGCCCGACAGAGCCCGACAGAGCCCGACAGAGCCCGACAGGGCCCGACAGAGCCCGACAGAGCCCGACAGGGCCCGACAGGGCCCGACAGAGCCCGACAGGGCCCAGTAGAGCCCGACAGAGCCCGACAGAGCCCGACAGAGCCCGACAGGGCCCAGTAGAGACCAGTAGAGCCCGACAGAGCCCAGTAGAGCCCGACAGAGCCCGACAGAGCCCGACAGGGCCCGACAGAGCCCGACAGAGCCCGACAGAGCCCAGTAGATCCCGACAGAGCCCGACAGGGCCCGACAGGGCCCGACAGAGCCCGACAGGGCCCGTCATAGCCCGACAGAGCCTGACAGAGCCCGACAGGGCCCGACAGAGCCCGACAGAGCCACACAGGGCCCAGTAGAGCCCGACAGAGCCCGACAGAGCCCGACAGAGCCCGACAGAGCCCAGTAGAGCCCGACAGAGCCCGACAGAGCCCGACAGAGCCCGGCAGAGCCCGACCGGGCCCGACAGAGCCCGACAGGGCCCGACAGGGCCCGACAGGGCCCGACAGGGCCCAGTAGAGCCCGACAGAGCCCGACAGAGCCCGACAGAGCCCAGTAGAGCCCGACAGAGCCCGACAGAGCCCGACAGAGCCCAGTAGAGTCCGACAGAGCCCGACAGGGCCCGACAGGGCCCGACAGGGCCCAGTAGAGCCCGACAGAGCCCGACAGGGCCCAGTAGAGCCCAGCAGAGCCCGACAGAGCCCGACAGAGCCCGACAGAGCCCGACAGGGCCCGACAGAGCCCGACAGAGCCCGACAGGGCCCGACAGAGCCCGACAGGGCCCAGTAGAGCCCGACAGAGCCCGACAGAGCCCGACAGCGCCCGACAGGGCCCGACAGGGCCCGTCATAGCCCGACAGAGCCTGACAGAGCCCGACAGGGCCCGACAGAGCCCGACAGAGCCCGACAGGGCCCAGTAGAGCCCGACAGAGCCCGACAGAGCCCGACAGAGCCCGACAGCGCCCGACAGGGCCCAGTAGAGCCCGACAGAGCCCGACAGAGCCCGACAGAGCCCGACAGGGCCCGACAGGGCCCGACAGAGCCCGACAGGGCCCGACAGGGCCCAGTAGAGCCCGACAGAGCCCGACAGGGCCCGATAGAGCCCGACAGAGCCCGACAGAGCCCGAAAGAGCCCGACAGGGCCCAGTAGAGCCCGACAGAGCCCGACAGAGCCCGACAGAGCCCGACAGGGCCCGACAGGCCCGACAGAGCCCGACAGGGCCCGACAGAGCCCGACAGAGCCTGACAGAGCCCGACAGGGCCCGACAGAGCCCGACAGAGCCCGACAGGGCCCAGTAGAGCCCGACAGAGCCCGACAGAGCCCGACAGAGCCCGACAGAGCCCAGTAGAGCCCGACAGAGCCCGACAGAGCCCGACAGGGCCCGACAGGGCCCAGTAGAGCCCGACAGAGCCCGACAGAGCCCGACAGAGCCCAGTAGAGCCCGACAGAGCCCGACAGAGCCCGACAGAGCCCGACAGAGCCCAGTAGAGTCCGACAGAGCCCGACAGGGCCCAGTAGAGCCCGAGAGAGCCCGACAGGGCCCAGTAGAGCCCAGTAGAGCCCGACAGAGCCCGACAGAGCCCGACAGAGCCCGACAGGGCCCGACAGGGCCCGACAGAGCCCGACAGGGCCCGACAGGGCCCGACAGAGCCCGACAGGGCCCGACAGGGCCCGACAGGGCCCAGTAGAGCCCGACAGAGCCCGACAGAGCCCAGTAGAGCCCGACAGGGCCCGACAGGGCCCGACAGGGCCCAGTAGAGCCCGACAGAGCCCGACAGGGCCCGACAGAGCCCGACAGAGCCCGACAGGGCCCAGTAGAGCCCGACAGAGGCCGACAGAGCCCGACAGAGCCCGACAGGGCCCGACAGAGCCCGACAGAGCCCGACAGGGCCCGACAGGGCCCGACAGAGCCCGACAGAGCCCAGTAGAGCCCGACAGAGCCCGACAGAGCCCGACAGAGCCCAGTAGAGACCAGTAGAGCCTGACAGAGCCCAGTAGAGCCCGACAGAGCCCGACAGAGCCCGACAGGGCCCGACAGAGCCCGACAGAGCCCGACAGAGCCCGACAGGGCCCGACAGAGCCCGACAGAGCCCGACAGAGCCCGACAGCGCCCGACAGGGCCCAGTAGAGCCCGACAGGGCCCGACAGAGCCCGACAGAGCAAGACAGGGCCCGACAGAACCCAACAGAGCCCGAGAGAGCCCGACAGGGCCCGACAGGGCCCGACAGGGCCCAGTAGAGCCCGACAGAGCCCGACAGAGCCCGACAGAGCCCGACAGGGCCCGACAGGGCCCGACAGAGCCCGACAGAGCCCGACAGCGTCCGACAGGGCCAGTAGAGCCCGACAGAGCCCGACAGAGCCCGACAGAGCCCGACAGGGCCCGACAGAGCCCGACAGAGCCCGACAGGGCCCGACAGGGCCCAGTAGAGCCCGACAGAGCCCGACAGGGCCCGATAGAGCCCGACAGAGCCCGACAGAGCCCGACAGAGCCCGACAGGGCCCAGTAGAGCCCGACAGAGCCCGACAGAGCCCGACAGGGCCCGACAGGGCCCGACAGAGCCCGACAGAGCCTGACAGAGCCCGACAGGGCCCGACAGAGCCCGACAGAGCCCAACAGGGCCCAGTAGAGCCCGACAGAGCCCGACAGAGCCCGACAGGGCCCGACAGAGCCCGACAGGGCCCGACAGGGCCCGACAGAGCCCGACAGAGCCCGACAGGGCCCGACAGGGCCCGACAGGGCCCAGTAGAGCCCGACAGATCCCGACAGAGCCCAGTAGAGCCCGACAGAGCCCGACAGGGCCCGACAGAGCCCGACAGGGCCCGACAGGGCCCGACAGAGCCCGACAGAGCCCGAGAGAGCCCGACAGGGCCCAGTAGAGCCCAGTAGAGCCCGACAGAGCCCGACAGAGCCCGACAGAGCCCGACAGGGCCCGACAGAGCCCGACAGAGCCCGACAGGGCCCGACAGGGCCCAGTAGAGCCCGACAGAGCCTGACAGAGCCCAGTAGAGCCCAGTAGAGCCCAACAGGGCCCGACAGGGCCCGACAGGGCCCAGTAGAGCCCGACAGAGCCCGACAGGGCCCGACAGAGCCCGACAGAGCCCGACAGAGCCCGACAGGGCCCAGTAGAGCCCGACAGAGCCCGACAGAGCCCGACAGGGCCAGACAGAGCCCGACAGAGCCCGACAGGGCCCGACAGGGCCCGACAGAGCCCAGTAGAGCCCGACAGAGCCCGAAAGAGCCCGACAGAGCCCGACAGGGCCCAGTAGAGACCAGTAGAGCCCGACAGAGCCCAGTAGAGCCCAGTAGAGCCCGACAGAGCCCGACAGAGCCCGACAGAGGCCGACAGGGCCCGACAGGGCCCGACAGGGCCCAGTAGAGCCCGACAGAGCCCGACAGGGCCCGACAGGGCCCGACAGGGCCCAGTAGAGCCCGACAGAGCCCGACAGAGCTCGACAGAGCCCGACAGAGCCCGACAGAGCCCGACAGGGCCCAGTAGAGCCCGACAGAGCCCGACAGAGCCCGACAGAGCCCGACAGGGCCCGAAAGAGCCCGACAGAGCCCGACAGAGCCCGACAGGGCCCGACAGGGCCCAGTAGAGCTCGACAGAGCCCGAGAGGGCCCGATAGAGCCCGACAGAGCCCGACAGAGCCCGACAGGGCCCGTCAGAGCCCGACAGAGCCCGACAGAGACCGACAGGGCCCGACAGGGCCTGACAGGGCCCAGTAGAGGCCGACAGAGCCCGACAGAGCCCGACAGAGCCCAACAGAGCCCGACAGCGCCCGACAGGGCCCAGTAGAGCCCGACAGAGCCCGACAGAGCCCGACAGGGCCCGACAGAGCCCGACAGAGCAAGACAGGGCCCGACAGAACCCGACAGAGCCCGACAGAGCCCGACAGGGCCCGACAGGGCCCGACAGGGCCCGACATGGCCCAGTAGAGCCCGACAGAGCCCGACAGAGCCTGACAGAACCCCACAGGGCCCAGTAGAGCCCGACAGAGCCCGACAGAGCCCGACAGAGCCCGACAGGGCCCGACAGAGCCCGACAGAGCCCGACAGAGCCCGACAGCGCCCGACAGGGCCCAGTAGAGCCCGACAGAGCCCGACAGAGCCCGACAGAGCCCGACAGAGCCCGACAGGGCCCGACAGAGCCCGACAGGGCCCGACAGAGCCCGACAGGGCCCGACAGAGCCCGACAGAGCCTGACAGAGCCCGACAGGGCCCGACAGAGCCCGACAGAGCCCGACAGGGCCCAGTAGAGCCCGACAGAGCCCGACAGAGCCCGACAGAGCCCGACAGAGCCCAGTAGAGCCCGACAGAGCCCGACAGAGCCCGACAGAGCCCGACAGAGCCCAGTAGAGTCCGACAGAGCCCGACAGGGCCCAGTAGAACCCGAGAGAGCCCGACAGGGCCCAGTAGAGCCCAGTAGAGCCCGACAGGGCCCGACAGAGCCCGACAGAGCCCGACAGAGCCCGACAGGGCCCGACAGAGCCCGACAGAGCCCGACAGGGCCCGACAGGGCCCGACAGGGCCCAGTAGAGCCCGACAGAGCCCGACAGAGCCCAGTAGAGCCCGACAGAGCCCGACAGAGCCCGACAGAGCCCGACAGAGCACGACAGGGCCCAGTAGAGCCCAGTAGAGCCCGACAGAGCCCAGTAGAGCCCGACAGAGCCCGACAGAGCCCGACAGAGCCCGACAGGGCCCGACAGGGCCCAGTAGAGCCCGACAGAGCCCGACAGGGCCCGACAGAGCCCGACAGAGCCCGACAGGGCCCAGTAGAGCCCGACAGAGCCCGACAGAGCCCGACAGAGCCCGACAGGGCCCGACAGAGCCCGACAGAGCCCAGTAGAGCCCGACAGAGCCCGACAGAGCCCGACAGAGCCCGACAGGGCCCGACAGAGCCCGACAGAGCCCGACAGAGCCCGACAGAGCCCGACAGAGCCCGACAGGGCCTGACAGAGCCCGGCAGAGCCCGACAGAGCCCGACAGGACCCGACAGAGCCCGACAGGGCCCGACAGGGCCCAGTAGAGCCCGACAGAGCCCGACAGAGCCCGACAGAGCCCGACAGCGCCCGACAGGGCCCAGTAGAGCCCGACAGAGCCCGACAGAGCCCGACAGGGCCCGACAGAGCCCGACAGAGCCCGACAGAGCAAAACAGGGCCCGACAGAACCCGACAGAGCCCGACAGAGCCCGACAGGGCCCGACAGGGCCCGACAGGGCCCGACAGAGCCCGACAGAGCCCGACAGAGCCCGACAGAGCCCGACAGAGCCCGACAGCGCCCGACAGGGCCCAGTAGAGCCCGACAGAGCCCGACAGAGCCCGACAGGGCCCGACAGGGCCCGACAGAGCCCGACAGAGCCCAGTAGAGCCCGACAGAGCCCGACAGAGCCCGACAGAGCCCGACAGGGCCCAGTAGAGCCCAGTAGAGCCCGACAGAGCGCAGTAGAGCCCGACAGAGCCCGACAGAGCCCGACAGAGCCCGACAGGGCCCGACAGAGCCCGACAGAGCCCGACAGAGCCCGACAGAGCCCGACAGGGCCCAGTAGAGCCCGACAGAGCCCGACAGAGCCCGACAGAGCCCAGTAGAGCCCGTCAGAGCCCGACAGAGCCCGACAGAGCCCGACAGGGCCCGACAGAGCCCGACAGAGCCCGACATGGCCCGACAGAGCCCGACAGAGCCCGACAGAGCCCGACAGAGCCCAGTAGAGCCCAGTAGTGCCCGACAGAGCCCGACAGAGCCCGACAGGGCCCGACAGGGCCCGACAGGGCCCAGTAGAGCCCGACAGAGCCCGACAGGGCCCGACAGGGCCCGACAGGGCCCAGTAGAGCCCGACAGAGCCCGACAGAGCCCGACAGAGCCCGACAGGGCCCGACAGGGCCCGACAGAGCCCGACAGGGCCCGACAGGGCCCGACAGAGCCCGACAGGGCCCGACAGGGCCCGACAGGGCCCAGTAGAGCCCGACAGAGCCCGACAGAGCCCAGTAGAGCCCGACAGGGCCCGACAGGGCCCGACAGGGCCCAGTAGAGCCCGACAGAGCCCGACAGGGCCCGACAGAGCCCGACAGAGCCCGACAGGGCCCAGTAGAGCCCGACAGAGGCCGACAGAGCCCGACAGAGCCCGACAGGGCCCGACAGAGCCCGACAGAGCCCGACAGGGCCCGACAGGGCCCGACAGAGCCCGACAGAGCCCAGTAGAGCCCGACAGAGCCCGACAGAGCCCGACAGAGCCCAGTAGAGACCAGTAGAGCCTGACAGAGCCCAGTAGAGCCCGACAGAGCCCGACAGAGCCCGACAGGGCCCGACAGAGCCCGACAGAGCCCGACAGAGCCCGACAGGGCCCGACAGAGCCCGACAGAGCCCGACAGAGCCCGACAGGGCCCAGTAGAGCCCGACAGAGCCCGACAGAGCCCGACAGAGCCCGACAGGGCCCGACAGAGCCCGACAGAGCCCGACAGAGCCCGACAGGGCCCAGTAGAGCCCGACAGAGCCCGACAGGGCCCGATAGAGCCCGACAGAGCTCGACAGAGCCCGACAGAGCCCGACAGGGCCCAGTAGAGCCCGACAGGGCCCAGTAGAGCCCGACAGAGCCCGACAGGGCCCGACAGGGCCCGACAGAGCCCGACAGAGCCCGACAGGGCCCGACAGAGCCCGACAGAGCCCGACAGGGCCCAGTAGAGCCCGACAGAGCCCGACAGAGCCCGACAGAGCCCAGTAGAGCCCGACAGAGCCCGACAGAGCCCGACAGGGCCCGACAGAGCCCGACAGGGCCCGACAGAGCCCGACAGAGCCCGACAGAGCCCAGTAGAGTCCGACAGAGCCCGATAGGGCCCAGTAGAGCCCGAGAGAGCCCGACAGGGCCCAGTAGAGCCCAGTAGAGCCCGACAGAGCCCGACAGAGCCCGACAGACCCCGACAGGGCCCGACAGAGGCCGACAGAGCCCGACAGGGCCCGACAGGGCCCGACAGAGCCCGACAGGGCCCGACAGGGCCCAGTAGAGCCCGACAGAGCCCGACAGAGCCCCACAGGGCCCAGTAGAGCCCGACAGAGCCCGACAGAGCCCGACAGAGCCCGACAGGGCCCGACAGAGCCCGACAGAGCCCGACAGGGCCCGACAGGGCCCGACAGAGCCCGACAGGGCCCAGTAGAGCCCGACAGAGCCCGACAGAGCCCGACAGAGCCCGACAGGGCCCAGTAGAGACCAGTAGAGCCCGACAGAGCCCAGTAGAGCCCGACAGAGCCCGACAGAGCCCGACAGGGCCCGACAGAGCCCGACAGAGCCCGACAGAGCCCAGTAGATCCCGACAGAGCCCGACAGGGCCCGACAGGGCCCGACAGAGCCCGACAGGGCCCGTCATAGCCCGACAGAGCCTGACAGAGCCCGACAGGGCCCGACAGAGCCCGACAGAGCCACACAGGGCCCAGTAGAGCCCGACAGAGCCCGACAGAGCCCGACAGAGCCCGACAGAGCCCAGTAGAGCCCGACAGAGCCCGACAGAGCCCGACAGAGCCCGGCAGAGCCCGACCGGGCCCGACAGAGCCCGACAGGGCCCGACAGGGCCCGACAGGGCCCGACAGGGCCCAGTAGAGCCCGACAGAGCCCGACAGAGCCCGACAGAGCCCAGTAGAGCCCGACAGAGCCCGACAGAGCCCGACAGAGCCCAGTAGAGTCCGACAGAGCCCGACAGGGCCCGACAGGGCCCGACAGGGCCCAGTAGAGCCCGACAGAGCCCGACAGGGCCCAGTAGAGCCCAGCAGAGCCCGACAGAGCCCGACAGAGCCCGACAGAGCCCGACAGGGCCCGACAGAGCCCGACAGAGCCCGACAGGGCCCGACAGAGCCCGACAGGGCCCAGTAGAGCCCGACAGAGCCCGACAGAGCCCGACAGCGCCCGACAGGGCCCGACAGGGCCCGTCATAGCCCGACAGAGCCTGACAGAGCCCGACAGGGCCCGACAGAGCCCGACAGAGCCCGACAGGGCCCAGCAGAGCCCGACAGAGCCCGACAGAGCCCGACAGAGCCCGACAGCGCCCGACAGGGCCCAGTAGAGCCCGACAGAGCCCGACAGAGCCCGACAGAGCCCGACAGGGCCCGACAGGGCCCGACAGAGCCCGACAGGGCCCGACAGGGCCCAGTAGAGCCCGACAGAGCCCGACAGGGCCCGATAGAGCCCGACAGAGCCCGACAGAGCCCGAAAGAGCCCGACAGGGCCCAGTAGAGCCCGACAGAGCCCGACAGAGCCCGACAGAGCCCGACAGGGCCCGACAGGGCCCGACAGAGCCCGACAGGGCCCGACAGAGCCCGACAGAGCCTGACAGAGCCCGACAGGGCCCGACAGAGCCCGACAGAGCCCGACAGGGCCCAGTAGAGCCCGACAGAGCCCGACAGAGCCCGACAGAGCCCGACAGAGCCCAGTAGAGCCCGACAGAGCCCGACAGAGCCCGACAGGGCCCGACAGGGCCCAGTAGAGCCCGACAGAGCCCGACAGAGCCCGACAGAGCCCAGTAGAGCCCGACAGAGCCCGACAGAGCCCGACAGAGCCCGACAGAGCCCAGTAGAGTCCGACAGAGCCCGACAGGGCCCAGTAGAGCCCGAGAGAGCCCGACAGGGCCCAGTAGAGCCCAGTAGAGCCCGACAGAGCCCGACAGAGCCCGACAGAGCCCGACAGGGCCCGACAGGGCCCGACAGAGCCCGACAGGGCCCGACAGGGCCCGACAGAGCCCGACAGGGCCCGACAGGGCCCGACAGGGCCCAGTAGAGCCCGACAGAGCCCGACAGAGCCCAGTAGAGCCCGACAGGGCCCGACAGGGCCCGACAGGGCCCAGTAGAGCCCGACAGAGCCCGACAGGGCCCGACAGAGCCCGACAGAGCCCGACAGGGCCCAGTAGAGCCCGACAGAGGCCGACAGAGCCCGACAGAGCCCGACAGGGCCCGACAGAGCCCGACAGAGCCCGACAGGGCCCGACAGGGCCCGACAGAGCCCGACAGAGCCCAGTAGAGCCCGACAGAGCCCGACAGAGCCCGACAGAGCCCAGTAGAGACCAGTAGAGCCTGACAGAGCCCAGTAGAGCCCGACAGAGCCCGACAGAGCCCGACAGGGCCCGACAGAGCCCGACAGAGCCCGACAGAGCCCGACAGGGCCCGACAGAGCCCGACAGAGCCCGACAGAGCCCGACAGCGCCCGACAGGGCCCAGTAGAGCCCGACAGGGCCCGACAGAGCCCGACAGAGCAAGACAGGGCCCGACAGAACCCAACAGAGCCCGAGAGAGCCCGACAGGGCCCGACAGGGCCCGACAGGGCCCAGTAGAGCCCGACAGAGCCCGACAGAGCCCGACAGAGCCCGACAGGGCCCGACAGGGCCCGACAGAGCCCGACAGAGCCCGACAGCGTCCGACAGGGCCCAGTAGAGCCCGACAGAGCCCGACAGAGCCCGACAGAGCCCGACAGGGCCCGACAGAGCCCGACAGAGCCCGACAGGGCCCGACAGGGCCCAGTAGAGCCCGACAGAGCCCGACAGGGCCCGATAGAGCCCGACAGAGCCCGACAGAGCCCGACAGAGCCCGACAGGGCCCAGTAGAGCCCGACAGAGCCCGACAGAGCCCGACAGGGCCCGACAGGGCCCGACAGAGCCCGACAGAGCCTGACAGAGCCCGACAGGGCCCGACAGAGCCCGACAGAGCCCAACAGGGCCCAGTAGAGCCCGACAGAGCCCGACAGAGCCCGACAGGGCCCGACAGAGCCCGACAGGGCCCGACAGGGCCCGACAGAGCCCGACAGAGCCCGACAGGGCCCGACAGGGCCCGACAGGGCCCAGTAGAGCCCGACAGATCCCGACAGAGCCCAGTAGAGCCCGACAGAGCCCGACAGAGCCCGACAGAGCCCAGTAGAGTCCGACAGAGCCCGACAGGGCCCAGTAGAGCCCGAGAGAGCCCGACAGGGCCCAGTAGAGCCCAGTAGAGCCCGACAGAGCCCGACAGAGCCCGACAGAGCCCGACAGGGCCCGACAGAGCCCGACAGAGCCCGACAGGGCCCGACAGGGCCCAGTAGAGCCCGACAGAGCCTGACAGAGCCCAGTAGAGCCCAGTAGAGCCCAACAGGGCCCGACAGGGCCCGACAGGGCCCAGTAGAGCCCGACAGAGCCCGACAGGGCCCGACAGAGCCCGACAGAGCCCGACAGAGCCCGACAGGGCCCAGTAGAGCCCGACAGAGCCCGACAGAGCCCGACAGGGCCAGACAGAGCCCGACAGAGCCCGACAGGGCCCGACAGGGCCCGACAGAGCCCAGTAGAGCCCGACAGAGCCCGAAAGAGCCCGACAGAGCCCGACAGGGCCCAGTAGAGACCAGTAGAGCCCGACAGAGCCCAGTAGAGCCCAGTAGAGCCCGACAGAGCCCGACAGAGCCCGACAGAGGCCGACAGGGCCCGACAGGGCCCGACAGGGCCCAGTAGAGCCCGACAGAGCCCGACAGGGCCCGACAGGGCCCGACAGGGCCCAGTAGAGCCCGACAGAGCCCGACAGAGCTCGACAGAGCCCGACAGAGCCCGACAGAGCCCGACAGGGCCCAGTAGAGCCCGACAGAGCCCGACAGAGCCCGACAGAGCCCGACAGGGCCCGAAAGAGCCCGACAGAGCCCGACAGAGCCCGACAGGGCCCGACAGGGCCCAGTAGAGCTCGACAGAGCCCGAGAGGGCCCGATAGAGCCCGACAGAGCCCGACAGAGCCCGACAGGGCCCGTCAGAGCCCGACAGAGCCCGACAGAGACCGACAGGGCCCGACAGGGCCTGACAGGGCCCAGTAGAGGCCGACAGAGCCCGACAGAGCCCGACAGAGCCCAACAGAGCCCGACAGCGCCCGACAGGGCCCAGTAGAGCCCGACAGAGCCCGACAGAGCCCGACAGGGCCCGACAGAGCCCGACAGAGCAAGACAGGGCCCGACAGAACCCGACAGAGCCCGACAGAGCCCGACAGGGCCCGACAGGGCCCGACAGGGCCCGACATGGCCCAGTAGAGCCCGACAGAGCCCGACAGAGCCTGACAGAACCCCACAGGGCCCAGTAGAGCCCGACAGAGCCCGACAGAGCCCGACAGAGCCCGACAGGGCCCGACAGAGCCCGACAGAGCCCGACAGAGCCCGACAGCGCCCGACAGGGCCCAGTAGAGCCCGACAGAGCCCGACAGAGCCCGACAGAGCCCGACAGAGCCCGACAGGGCCCGACAGAGCCCGACAGGGCCCGACAGAGCCCGACAGGGCCCGACAGAGCCCGACAGAGCCTGACAGAGCCCGACAGGGCCCGACAGAGCCCGACAGAGCCCGACAGGGCCCAGTAGAGCCCGACAGAGCCCGACAGAGCCCGACAGAGCCCGACAGAGCCCAGTAGAGCCCGACAGAGCCCGACAGAGCCCGACAGAGCCCGACAGAGCCCAGTAGAGTCCGACAGAGCCCGACAGGGCCCAGTAGAACCCGAGAGAGCCCGACAGGGCCCAGTAGAGCCCAGTAGAGCCCGACAGGGCCCGACAGAGCCCGACAGAGCCCGACAGAGCCCGACAGGGCCCGACAGAGCCCGACAGAGCCCGACAGGGCCCGACAGGGCCCGACAGGGCCCAGTAGAGCCCGACAGAGCCCGACAGAGCCCAGTAGAGCCCAGTAGAGCCCGACAGGGCCCGACAGGGCCCGACAGGGCCCAGTAGAGCCCGACAGAGCCCGACAGGGCCCGACAGAGCCCGACAGGGCCCAGTAGAGCCCGACAGAGCCCGACAGAGCCCGACAGAGCCCGACAGGGCCCGACAGAGCCCAGTAGAGCCCGACAGAGCCCGACAGAGCCCGACAGAGCCCGACAGGGCCCAGTAGAGACCAGTAGAGCCCGACAGAGCCCAGTAGAGCCCGACAGAGCCCGACAGAGCCCGACAGAGCCCGACAGGGCCCGACAGGGCCCGACAGAGCCCGACAGAGCCCAGTAGAGCCCGACAGAGCCCGACAGAGCTCGACAGGGCCCGACAGAGCCCGACAGAGCCCGACAGGGCCCGACAGGGCCCGACAGAGCCCAGTAGAGCCCGACAGAGCCCGACAGGGCCCGACAGGGCCCGACAGGGCCCAGTAGAGCCCGACAGAGCCCGACAGAGCCCAGTAGAGCCCAGTAGAGCCCGACAGAGCCCAGTAGAGCCCGACAGAGCCCGACAGAGCCCGACAGAGTCCGACAGAGCCCGACAGGGCCCGACAGAGCCCGACAGAGCAAGACAGGGACCGACAGGGCCCAGTAGAGCCTGACAGAGCCCGACAGAACCCGACAGAGCCCGACAGAGCCCGACAGAGCCCGACAGCGCCCGACAGGGCCCGACAGGGCCCGACATAGCCCGACAGAGCCCGACAGAGCCCGACAGGGCCCGACAGAGCCCGACAGAGCCCGACAGGGCCCAGTAGAGCCCGACAGAGCCCGACAGAGCCCGACAGAGCCCGACAGGGCCCGACAGGGCCCAGTAGAGCCCGACAGAGCCCGACAGGGCCCGATAGAGCCCGACAGAGCCCGACAGAGCCCGACAGGGCCCGACAGGGCCCGACAGAGCCCGACAGGGCCCGACAGAGCCCGACAGAGCCTGACAGAGCCCGACAGGGCCCGACAGAGCCCGACAGAGCCCGACAGGGCCCAGTAGAGCCCGACAGAGCCCGACAGAGCCCGACAGAGCCCGACAGAGCCCAGTAGAGCCCGACAGAGCCCGACAGAGCCCGACAGGGCCCGACAGGGCCCAGTAGAGCCCGACAGAGCCCGACAGAGCCCGACAGAGCCCAGTAGAGCCCGACAGAGCCCGACAGAGCCCGACAGAGCCCAGTAGAGTCCGACAGAGCCCGACAGGGCCCAGTAGAGCCCGAGAGAGCCCGACAGGGCCCAGTAGAGCCCAGTAGAGCCCGACAGAGCCCGACAGAGCCCGACAGAGCCCGACAGGGCCCGACAGGGCCCGACAGAGCCCGACAGGGCCCGACAGGGCCCGACAGAGCCCGACAGGGCCCGACAGGGCCCGACAGGGCCCAGTAGAGCCCGACAGAGCCCGACAGAGCCCAGTAGAGCCCGACAGGGCCCGACAGGGCCCGACAGGGCCCAGTAGAGCCCGACAGAGCCCGACAGGGCCCGACAGAGCCCGACAGAGCCCGACAGGGCCCAGTAGAGCCCGACAGAGGCCGACAGAGCCCGACAGAGCCCGACAGGGCCCGACAGAGCCCGACAGAGCCCGACAGGGCCCGACAGGGCCCGACAGAGCCCGACAGAGCCCGACAGAGCCCGACAGAGCCCAGTAGAGACCAGTAGAGCCTGACAGAGCCCAGTAGAGCCCGACAGAGCCCGACAGAGCCCGACAGGGCCCGACAGAGCCCGACAGAGCCCGACAGAGCCCGACAGCGCCCGACAGGGCCCAGTAGAACCCGACAGAGCCCGACAGAGCCCGACAGAGCCCGACAGGGCCCGACAGAGCCCGACAGAGCCCGACAGGGCCCAGTAGAGCCCGACAGAGCCCGACAGGGCCCGATAGAGCCCGACAGAGCTCGACAGAGCCCGACAGAGCCCGACAGGGCCCAGTAGAGCCCGACAGGGCCCAGTAGAGCCCGACAGAGCCCGACAGGGCCCGACAGGGCCCGACAGAGCCCGACAGAGCCCGACAGGGCCCGACAGAGCCCGACAGAGCCCGACAGGGCCCGACAGAGCCCGACAGAGCCCGACAGGGCCCAGTAGAGCCCGACAGAGCCCGACAGAGCCCGACAGAGCCCGACAGAGCCCAGTAGAGCCCGACAGAGCCCGACAGGGCCCGACAGAGCCCGACAGAGCCCGACAGGGCCCGACAGAGCCCGACAGAGCCCGACAGGGCCCAGTAGAGCCCGACAGAGCCCGACAGAGCCCGACAGAGCCCAGTAGAGCCCGACAGGGCCCGACAGGGCCCGACAGAGCCCGACAGGGCCCGACAGGGCCCAGTAGAGCCCGACAGAGCCCGACAGGGCCCGATAGAGCCCGACAGAGCCCGACAGAGCCCGAAAGAGCCCGACAGGGCCCAGTAGAGCCCGACAGAGCCCGACAGAGCCCGACAGAGCCCGACAGGGCCCGACAGGGCCCGACAGAGCCCGACAGGGCCCGACAGAGCCCGACAGAGCCTGACAGAGCCCGACAGGGCCCGACAGAGCCCGACAGAGCCCGACAGGGCCCAGTAGAGCCCGACAGAGCCCGACAGAGCCCGACAGAGCCCGACAGAGCCCAGTAGAGCCCGACAGAGCCCGACAGAGCCCGACAGGGCCCGACAGGGCCCAGTAGAGCCCGACAGAGCCCGACAGAGCCCGACAGAGCCCGACAGGGCCCGACAGAGCCCGACAGAGCCCGACAGAGCCCAGTAGAGTCCGACAGAGCCCGATAGGGCCCAGTAGAGCCCGAGAGAGCCCGACAGGGCCCAGTAGAGCCCAGTAGAGCCCGACAGAGCCCGACAGAGCCCGACAGACCCCGACAGGGCCCGACAGAGGCCGACAGAGCCCGACAGGGCCCGACAGGGCCCGACAGAGCCCGACAGGGCCCGACAGGGCCCAGTAGAGCCCGACAGAGCCCGACAGAGCCCCACAGGGCCCAGTAGAGCCCGACAGAGCCCGACAGAGCCCGACAGAGCCCGACAGGGCCCGACAGAGCCCGACAGAGCCCGACAGGGCCCGACAGGGCCCGACAGAGCCCGACAGGGCCCAGTAGAGCCCGACAGAGCCCGACAGAGCCCGACAGAGCCCGACAGGGCCCAGTAGAGACCAGTAGAGCCCGACAGAGCCCAGTAGAGCCCGACAGAGCCCGACAGAGCCCGACAGGGCCCGACAGAGCCCGACAGAGCCCGACAGAGCCCAGTAGATCCCGACAGAGCCCGACAGGGCCCGACAGGGCCCGACAGAGCCCGACAGGGCCCGTCATAGCCCGACAGAGCCTGACAGAGCCCGACAGGGCCCGACAGAGCCCGACAGAGCCACACAGGGCCCAGTAGAGCCCGACAGAGCCCGACAGAGCCCGACAGAGCCCGACAGAGCCCAGTAGAGCCCGACAGAGCCCGACAGAGCCCGACAGAGCCCGGCAGAGCCCGACCGGGCCCGACAGAGCCCGACAGGGCCCGACAGGGCCCGACAGGGCCCGACAGGGCCCAGTAGAGCCCGACAGAGCCCGACAGAGCCCGACAGAGCCCAGTAGAGCCCGACAGAGCCCGACAGAGCCCGACAGAGCCCAGTAGAGTCCGACAGAGCCCGACAGGGCCCGACAGGGCCCGACAGGGCCCAGTAGAGCCCGACAGAGCCCGACAGGGCCCAGTAGAGCCCAGCAGAGCCCGACAGAGCCCGACAGAGCCCGACAGAGCCCGACAGGGCCCGACAGAGCCCGACAGAGCCCGACAGGGCCCGACAGAGCCCGACAGGGCCCAGTAGAGCCCGACAGAGCCCGACAGAGCCCGACAGCGCCCGACAGGGCCCGACAGGGCCCGACATAGCCCGACAGAGCCTGACAGAGCCCGACAGGGCCCGACAGAGCCCGACAGAGCCCGACAGGGCCCAGTAGAGCCCGACAGAGCCCGACAGAGCCCGACAGAGCCCGACAGCGCCCGACAGGGCCCAGTAGAGCCCGACAGAGCCCGACAGAGCCCGACAGAGCCCGACAGGGCCCGACAGGGCCCGACAGAGCCCGACAGGGCCCGACAGGGCCCAGTAGAGCCCGACAGAGCCCGACAGGGCCCGATAGAGCCCGACAGAGCCCGACAGAGCCCGAAAGAGCCCGACAGGGCCCAGTAGAGCCCGACAGAGCCCGACAGAGCCCGACAGAGCCCGACAGGGCCCGACAGGGCCCGACAGAGCCCGACAGGGCCCGACAGAGCCCGACAGAGCCTGACAGAGCCCGACAGGGCCCGACAGAGCCCGACAGAGCCCGACAGGGCCCAGTAGAGCCCGACAGAGCCCGACAGAGCCCGACAGAGCCCGACAGAGCCCAGTAGAGCCCGACAGAGCCCGACAGAGCCCGACAGGGCCCGACAGGGCCCAGTAGAGCCCGACAGAGCCCGACAGAGCCCGACAGAGCCCAGTAGAGCCCGACAGAGCCCGACAGAGCCCGACAGAGCCCGACAGAGCCCAGTAGAGTCCGACAGAGCCCGACAGGGCCCAGTAGAGCCCGAGAGAGCCCGACAGGGCCCAGTAGAGCCCAGTAGAGCCCGACAGAGCCCGACAGAGCCCGACAGAGCCCGACAGGGCCCGACAGGGCCCGACAGAGCCCGACAGGGCCCGACAGGGCCCGACAGAGCCCGACAGGGCCCGACAGGGCCCGACAGGGCCCAGTAGAGCCCGACAGAGCCCGACAGAGCCCAGTAGAGCCCGACAGGGCCCGACAGGGCCCGACAGGGCCCAGTAGAGCCCGACAGAGCCCGACAGGGCCCGACAGAGCCCGACAGAGCCCGACAGGGCCCAGTAGAGCCCGACAGAGGCCGACAGAGCCCGACAGAGCCCGACAGGGCCCGACAGAGCCCGACAGAGCCCGACAGGGCCCGACAGGGCCCGACAGAGCCCGACAGAGCCCAGTAGAGCCCGACAGAGCCCGACAGAGCCCGACAGAGCCCAGTAGAGACCAGTAGAGCCTGACAGAGCCCAGTAGAGCCCGACAGAGCCCGACAGAGCCCGACAGGGCCCGACAGAGCCCGACAGAGCCCGACAGAGCCCGACAGGGCCCGACAGAGCCCGACAGAGCCCGACAGAGCCCGACAGCGCCCGACAGGGCCCAGTAGAGCCCGACAGGGCCCGACAGAGCCCGACAGAGCAAGACAGGGCCCGACAGAACCCAACAGAGCCCGAGAGAGCCCGACAGGGCCCGACAGGGCCCGACAGGGCCCAGTAGAGCCCGACAGAGCCCGACAGAGCCCGACAGAGCCCGACAGGGCCCGACAGGGCCCGACAGAGCCCGACAGAGCCCGACAGCGTCCGACAGGGCCCAGTAGAGCCCGACAGAGCCCGACAGAGCCCGACAGAGCCCGACAGGGCCCGACAGAGCCCGACAGAGCCCGACAGGGCCCGACAGGGCCCAGTAGAGCCCGACAGAGCCCGACAGGGCCCGATAGAGCCCGACAGAGCCCGACAGAGCCCGACAGAGCCCGACAGGGCCCAGTAGAGCCCGACAGAGCCCGACAGAGCCCGACAGGGCCCGACAGGGCCCGACAGAGCCCGACAGAGCCTGACAGAGCCCGACAGGGCCCGACAGAGCCCGACAGAGCCCAACAGGGCCCAGTAGAGCCCGACAGAGCCCGACAGAGCCCGACAGGGCCCGACAGAGCCCGACAGGGCCCGACAGGGCCCGACAGAGCCCGACAGAGCCCGACAGGGCCCGACAGGGCCCGACAGGGCCCAGTAGAGCCCGACAGATCCCGACAGAGCCCAGTAGAGCCCGACAGAGCCCGACAGAGCCCGACAGAGCCCAGTAGAGTCCGACAGAGCCCGACAGGGCCCAGAAGAGCCCGAGAGAGCCCGACAGGGCCCAGTAGAGCCCAGTAGAGCCCGACAGAGCCCGACAGAGCCCGACAGAGCCCGACAGGGCCCGACAGAGCCCGACAGAGCCCGACAGGGCCCGTCAGGGCCCAGTAGAGCCCGACAGAGCCTGACAGAGCCCAGTAGAGCCCAGTAGAGCCCAACAGGGCCCGACAGGGCCCGACAGGGCCCAGTAGAGCCCGACAGAGCCCGACAGGGCCCGACAGAGCCCGACAGAGCCCGACAGAGCCCGACAGGGCCCAGTAGAGCCCGACAGAGCCCGACAGAGCCCGACAGGGCCAGACAGAGCCCGACAGAGCCCGACAGGGCCCGACAGGGCCCGACAGAGCCCAGTAGAGCCCGACAGAGCCCGAAAGAGCCCGACAGAGCCCGACAGGGCCCAGTAGAGACCAGTAGAGCCCGACAGAGCCCAGTAGAGCCCAGTAGAGCCCGACAGAGCCCGACAGAGCCCGACAGAGGCCGACAGGGCCCGACAGGGCCCGACAGGGCCCAGTAGAGCCCGACAGAGCCCGACAGGGCCCGACAGGGCCCGACAGGGCCCAGTAGAGCCCGACAGAGCCCGACAGAGCTCGACAGAGCCCGACAGAGCCCGACAGAGCCCGACAGGGCCCAGTAGAGCCCGACAGAGCCCGACAGAGCCCGACAGAGCCCGACAGGGCCCGAAAGAGCCCGACAGAGCCCGACAGAGCCCGACAGGGCCCGACAGGGCCCAGTAGAGCTCGACAGAGCCCGAGAGGGCCCGACAGAGCCCGACAGAGCCCGACAGAGCCCGACAGGGCCCGTCAGAGCCCGACAGAGCCCGACAGAGACCGACAGGGCCCGACAGGGCCTGACAGGGCCCAGTAGAGGCCGACAGAGCCCGACAGAGCCCGACAGAGCCCAACAGAGCCCGACAGCGCCCGACAGGGCCCAGTAGAGCCCGACAGAGCCCGACAGAGCCCGACAGGGCCCGACAGAGCCCGACAGAGCAAGACAGGGCCCGACAGAACCCGACAGAGCCCGACAGAGCCCGACAGGGCCCGACAGGGCCCGACAGGGCCCGACAGGGCCCAGTAGAGCCCGACAGAGCCCGACAGAGCCTGACAGAACCCCACAGGGCCCAGTAGAGCCCGACAGAGCCCGACAGAGCCCGACAGAGCCCGACAGGGCCCGACAGAGCCCGACAGAGCCCGACAGAGCCCGACAGCGCCCGACAGGGCCCAGTAGAGCCCGACAGAGCCCGACAGAGCCCGACAGAGCCCGACAGAGCCCGACAGGGCCCGACAGAGCCCGACAGGGCCCGACAGAGCCCGACAGGGCCCGACAGAGCCCGACAGAGCCTGACAGAGCCCGACAGGGCCCGACAGAGCCCGACAGAGCCCGACAGGGCCCAGTAGAGCCCGACAGAGCCCGACAGAGCCCGACAGAGCCCGACAGAGCCCAGTAGAGCCCGACAGAGCCCGACAGAGCCCGACAGAGCCCGACAGAGCCCAGTAGAGTCCGACAGAGCCCGACAGGGCCCAGTAGAACCCGAGAGAGCCCGACAGGGCCCAGTAGAGCCCAGTAGAGCCCGACAGGGCCCGACAGAGCCCGACAGAGCCCGACAGAGCCCGACAGGGCCCGACAGAGCCCGACAGAGCCCGACAGGGCCCGACAGGGCCCGACAGGGCCCAGTAGAGCCCGACAGAGCCCGACAGAGCCCAGTAGAGCCCAGTAGAGCCCGACAGGGCCCGACAGGGCCCGACAGGGCCCAGTAGAGCCCGACAGAGCCCGACAGGGCCCGACAGAGCCCGACAGGGCCCAGTAGAGCCCGACAGAGCCCGACAGAGCCCGACAGAGCCCGACAGGGCCCGACAGAGCCCAGTAGAGCCCGACAGAGCCCGACAGAGCCCGACAGAGCCCGACAGGGCCCAGTAGAGACCAGTAGAGCCCGACAGAGCCCAGTAGAGCCCGACAGAGCCCGACAGAGCCCGACAGAGCCCGACAGGGCCCGACAGGGCCCGACAGAGCCCGACAGAGCCCAGTAGAGCCCGACAGAGCCCGACAGAGCTCGACAGGGCCCGACAGAGCCCGACAGAGCCCGACAGGGCCCGACAGGGCCCGACAGAGCCCAGTAGAGCCCGACAGAGCCCGACAGGGCCCGACAGGGCCCGACAGGGCCCAGTAGAGCCCGACAGAGCCCGACAGAGCCCAGTAGAGCCCAGTAGAGCCCGACAGAGCCCAGTAGAGCCCGACAGAGCCCGACAGAGCCCGACAGAGTCCGACAGAGCCCGACAGGGCCCGACAGAGCCCGACAGAGCAAGACAGGGACCGACAGGGCCCAGTAGAGCCTGACAGAGCCCGACAGAACCCGACAGAGCCCGACAGAGCCCGACAGAGCCCGACAGCGCCCGACAGGGCCCGACAGGGCCCGACATAGCCCGACAGAGCCCGACAGAGCCCGACAGGGCCCGACAGAGCCCGACAGAGCCCGACAGGGCCCAGTAGAGCCCGACAGAGCCCGACAGAGCCCGACAGAGCCCGACAGGGCCCGACAGGGCCCAGTAGAGCCCGACAGAGCCCGACAGGGCCCGATAGAGCCCGACAGAGCCCGACAGAGCCCGACAGGGCCCGACAGGGCCCGACAGAGCCCGACAGGGCCCGACAGAGCCCGACAGAGCCTGACAGAGCCCGACAGGGCCCGACAGAGCCCGACAGAGCCCGACAGGGCCCAGTAGAGCCCGACAGAGCCCGACAGAGCCCGACAGAGCCCGACAGAGCCCAGTAGAGCCCGACAGAGCCCGACAGAGCCCAACAGGGCCCGACAGGGCCCAGTAGAGCCCGACAGAGCCCGACAGAGCCCGACAGAGCCCAGTAGAGCCCGACAGAGCCCGACAGAGCCCGACAGAGCCCAGTAGAGTCCGACAGAGCCCGACAGGGCCCAGTAGAGCCCGAGAGAGCCCGACAGGGCCCAGTAGAGCCCAGTAGAGCCCGACAGAGCCCGACAGAGCCCGACAGAGCCCGACAGGGCCCGACAGGGCCCGACAGAGCCCGACAGGGCCCGACAGGGCCCGACAGAGCCCGACAGGGCCCGACAGGGCCCGACAGGGCCCAGTAGAGCCCGACAGAGCCCGACAGAGCCCAGTAGAGCCCGACAGGGCCCGACAGGGCCCGACAGGGCCCAGTAGAGCCCGACAGAGCCCGACAGGGCCCGACAGAGCCCGACAGAGCCCGACAGGGCCCAGTAGAGCCCGACAGAGGCCGACAGAGCCCGACAGAGCCCGACAGGGCCCGACAGAGCCCGACAGAGCCCGACAGGGCCCGACAGGGCCCGACAGAGCCCGACAGAGCCCGACAGAGCCCGACAGAGCCCAGTAGAGACCAGTAGAGCCTGACAGAGCCCAGTAGAGCCCGACAGAGCCCGACAGAGCCCGACAGGGCCCGACAGAGCCCGACAGAGCCCGACAGAGCCCGACAGCGCCCGACAGGGCCCAGTAGAACCCGACAGAGCCCGACAGAGCCCGACAGAGCCCGACAGGGCCCGACAGAGCCCGACAGAGCCCGACAGGGCCCAGTAGAGCCCGACAGAGCCCGACAGGGCCCGATAGAGCCCGACAGAGCTCGACAGAGCCCGACAGAGCCCGACAGGGCCCAGTAGAGCCCGACAGGGCCCAGTAGAGCCCGACAGAGCCCGACAGGGCCCGACAGGGCCCGACAGAGCCCGACAGAGCCCGACAGGGCCCGACAGAGCCCGACAGAGCCCGACAGGGCCCGACAGAGCCCGACAGAGCCCGACAGGGCCCAGTAGAGCCCGACAGAGCCCGACAGAGCCCGACAGAGCCCGACAGAGCCCAGTAGAGCCCGACAGAGCCCGACAGAGCCCGACAGGGCCCGACAGAGCCCGACAGGGCCCGACAGAGCCCGACAGAGCCCGACAGAGCCCAGTAGAGTCCGACAGAGCCCGATAGGGCCCAGTAGAGCCCGAGAGAGCCCGACAGGGCCCAGTAGAGCCCAGTAGAGCCCGACAGAGCCCGACAGAGCCCGACAGACCCCGACAGGGCCCGACAGGGCCCGACAGAGCCCGACAGAGCCCGACAGGGCCCGACAGAGCCCGACAGGGCCCGACAGGGCCCAGTAGAGCCCGACAGAGCCCGACAGAGCCCCACAGGGCCCAGTAGAGCCCGACAGAGCCCGACAGAGCCCGACAGAGCCCGACAGGGCCCGACAGAGCCCGACAGAGCCCGACAGGGCCCGACAGGGCCCGACAGAGCCCGACAGGGCCCAGTAGAGCCCGACAGAGCCCGACAGAGCCCGACAGAGCCCGACAGGGCCCAGTAGAGACCAGTAGAGCCCGACAGAGCCCAGTAGAGCCCGACAGAGCCCGACAGAGCCCGACAGGGCCCGACAGAGCCCGACAGAGCCCGACAGAGCCCAGTAGAGCCCGACAGAGCCCGACAGGGCCCGACAGGGCCCGACAGAGCCCGACAGGGCCCGTCATAGCCCGACAGAGCCTGACAGAGCCCGACAGGGCCCGACAGAGCCCGACAGAGCCACACAGGGCCCAGTAGAGCCCGACAGAGCCCGACAGAGCCCGACAGAGCCCGACAGAGCCCAGTAGAGCCCGACAGAGCCCGACAGAGCCCGACAGAGCCCGGCAGAGCCCGACAGGGCCCGACAGAGCCCGACAGGGCCCGACAGGGCCCGACAGGGCCCGACAGGGCCCAGTAGAGCCCGACAGAGCCCGACAGAGCCCGACAGAGCCCAGTAGAGCCCGACAGAGCCCGACAGAGCCCGACAGAGCCCAGTAGAGTCCGACAGAGCCCGACAGGGCCCGACAGGGCCCGACAGGGCCCAGTAGAGCCCGACAGAGCCCGACAGGGCCCAGTAGAGCCCAGCAGAGCCCGACAGAGCCCGACAGAGCCCGACAGAGCCCGACAGGGCCCGACAGAGCCCGACAGAGCCCGACAGGGCCCGACAGAGCCCGACAGGGCCCAGTAGAGCCCGACAGAGCCCGACAGAGCCCGACAGCGCCCGACAGGGCCCGACAGGGCCCGACATAGCCCGACAGAGCCTGACAGAGCCCGACAGGGCCCGACAGAGCCCGACAGAGCCCGACAGGGCCCAGTAGAGCCCGACAGAGCCCGACAGAGCCCGACAGCGCCCGACAGGGCCCAGTAGAGCCCGACAGAGCCCGACAGAGCCCGACAGAGCCCGACAGAGCCCGACAGGGCCCGACAGGGCCCGACAGAGCCCGACAGGGCCCGACAGGGCCCAGTAGAGCCCGACAGAGCCCGACAGGGCCCGATAGAGCCCGACAGAGCCCGACAGAGCCCGACAGAGCCCGACAGGGCCCAGTAGAGCCCGACAGAGCCCGACAGAGCCCGACAGAGCCCGACAGGTCCCGACAGGGCCCGACAGAGCCCGACAGGGCCCGACAGAGCCCGACAGAGCCTGACAGAGCCCGACAGGGCCCGACAGAGCCCGACAGAGCCCGACAGGGCCCAGTAGAGCCCGACAGAGCCCGACAGAGCCCGACAGAGCCCGACAGAGCCCAGTAGAGCCCGACAGAGCCCGACAGAGCCCGACAGGGCCCGACAGGGCCCAGTAGAGCCCGACAGAGCCCGACAGAGCCCGACAGAGCCCAGTAGAGCCCGACAGAGCCCGACAGAGCCCGACAGAGCCCGACAGAGCCCAGTAGAGTCCGACAGAGCCCGACAGGGCCCAGTAGAGCCCGAGAGAGCCCGACAGGGCCCAGTAGAGCCCAGTAGAGCCCGACAGAGCCCGACAGAGCCCGACAGAGCCCGACAGGGCCCGACAGGGCCCGACAGAGCCCGACAGGGCCCGACAGGGCCCGACAGAGCCCGACAGGGCCCGACAGGGCCCGACAGGGCCCAGTAGAGCCCGACAGAGCCCGACAGAGCCCAGTAGAGCCCGACAGGGCCCGACAGGGCCCAGTAGAGCCCGACAGAGCCCGACAGGGCCCGACAGAGCCCGACAGAGCCCGACAGGGCCCAGTAGAGCCCGACAGAGGCCGACAGAGCCCGACAGAGCCCGACAGGGCCCGACAGAGCCCGACAGAGCCCGACAGGGCCCGACAGGGCCCGACAGAGCCCGACAGAGCCCAGTAGAGCCCGACAGAGCCCGACAGAGCCCGACAGAGCCCAGTAGAGACCAGTAGAGCCTGACAGAGCCCAGTAGAGCCCGACAGAGCCCGACAGAGCCCGACAGGGCCCGACAGAGCCCGACAGAGCCCGACAGAGCCCGACAGGGCCCGACAGAGCCCGACAGAGCCCGACAGAGCCCGACAGCGCCCGACAGGGCCCAGTAGAGCCCGACAGAGCCCGACAGAGCCCGACAGAGCCCGACAGGGCCCGACAGAGCCCGACAGAGCCCGACAGAGCCCGACAGGGCCCAGTAGAGCCCGACAGAGCCCGACAGGGCCCGATAGAGCCCGACAGAGCTCGACAGAGCCCGACAGAGCCCGACAGGGCCCAGTAGAGCCCGACAGAGCCCGACAGAGCCCGACAGAGCCCGACAGGGCCCGACAGGGCCCGACAGAGCCCGACAGAGCCCGACAGGGCCCGACAGAGCCCGACAGAGCCCGACAGGGCCCGACAGAGCCCGACAGAGCCCGACAGGGCCCAGTAGAGCCCGACAGAGCCCGACAGAGCCCGACAGAGCCCGACAGAGCCCAGTAGAGCCCGACAGAGCCCGACAGAGCCCGACAGGGCCCGACAGAGCCCGACAGGGCCCGACAGAGCCCGACAGGGCCCGACAGAGCCCGACAGAGCCCGACAGAGCCCAGTAGAGTCCGACAGAGCCCGATAGGGCCCAGTAGAGCCCGAGAGAGCCCGACAGGGCCCAGTAGAGCCCAGTAGAGCCCGACAGAGCCCGACAGAGCCCGACAGAGCCCGACAGGGCCCGACAGAGGCCGACAGAGCCCGACAGGGCCCGACAGGGCCCGACAGAGCCCGACAGGGCCCGACAGGGCCCAGTAGAGCCCGACAGAGCCCGACAGAGCCCCACAGGGCCCAGTAGAGCCCGACAGAGCCCGACAGAGCCCGACAGAGCCCGACAGGGCCCGACAGAGCCCGACAGAGCCCGACAGGGCCCGACAGGGCCCGACAGAGCCCGACAGGGCCCAGTAGAGCCCGACAGAGTCCGACAGAGCCCGACAGAGCCCGACAGGGCCCAGTAGAGACCAGTAGAGCCCGACAGAGCCCAGTAGAGCCCGACAGAGCCCGACAGAGCCCGACAGGGCCCGACAGAGCCCGACAGAGCCCGACAGAGCCCAGTAGAGCCCGACAGAGCCCGACAGGGCCCGACAGGGCCCGACAGAGCCCAGTAGAGCCCGACAGAGCCCGACAGAGCCCGACAGGGCCCGACAGAGCCCGACAGAGCCCGACAGAGCCCAGTAGAGTCCGACAGAGCCCGACAGGGCCCGACAGGGCCCGACAGGGCCCAGTAGAGCCCGACAGAGCCCGACAGAGCCCGACAGAGCCCAGCAGAGCCCGACAGAGCCCGACAGAGCCCGACAGAGCCCGACAGGGCCCGACAGGGCCCGACAGAGCCCGACAGAGCCCGACAGGGCCCGACAGAGCCCGACAGGGCCCAGTAGAGCCCGACAGAGCCCGACAGAGCCCGACAGCGCCCGACAGGGCCCGACAGGGCCCGACATAGCCCGACAGAGCCTGACAGAGCCCGACAGGGCCCGACAGAGCCCGACAGAGCCCGACAGGGCCCGATAGAGCCCGACAGAGCCCGACAGAGCCCGACAGAGCCCGACAGGGCCCAGTAGAGCCCGACAGAGCCCGACAGAGCCCGACAGAGCCCGACAGGGCCCGACAGGGCCCGACAGAGCCCGACAGGGCCCGACAGAGCCCGACAGAGCCTGACAGAGCCCGACAGGGCCCGACAGAGCCCGACAGAGCCCGACAGGGCCCAGTAGAGCCCGACAGAGCCCGACAGAGTCCGACAGAGCCCGACAGAGCCCAGTAGAGCCCGACAGAGCCCGACAGAGCCCGACAGGGCCCGACAGGGCCCAGTAGAGCCCGACAGAGCCCGACAGAGCCCGACAGAGCCCAGTAGAGCCCGACAGAGCCCGACAGAGCCCGACAGAGCCCGACAGAGCCCAGTAGAGTCCGACAGAGCCCGACAGGGCCCAGTAGAGCCCGAGAGAGCCCGACAGGGCCCAGTAGAGCCCAGTAGAGCCCGACAGAGCCCGACAGAGCCCGACAGAGCCCGACAGGGCCCGACAGGGCCCGACAGAGCCCGACAGGGCCCGACAGGGCCCGACAGGGCCCAGTAGAGCCCGACAGAGCCCAACAGAGCCCAGTAGAGCCCGACAGGGCCCGACAGGGCCCGACAGGGCCCAGTAGAGCCCGACAGAGCCCGACAGGGCCCGACAGAGCCCGACAGAGCCCGACAGGGCCCAGTAGAGCCCGACAGAGGACGACAGAGCCCGACAGAGCCCGACAGGGCCCGACAGAGCCCGACAGAGCCCGACAGGGCCCGACAGGGCCCGACAGAGCCCGACAGAGCCCAGTAGAGCCCGACAGAGCCCGACAGAGCCCGACAGAGCCCAGTAGAGACCAGTAGAGCCTGACAGAGCCCAGTAGAGCCCGACAGAGCCCGACAGAGCCCGACAGGGCCCGACAGAGCCCGACAGAGCCCGACAGAGCCCGACAGGGCCCGACAGAGCCCGACAGAGCCCGACAGAGCCCGACAGCGCCCGACAGGGCCCAGTAGAGCCCGACAGAGCCCGACAGAGCCCGACAGAGCCCGACAGGGCCCGACAGAGCCCAACAGAGCCCGACAGAGCCCGACAGGGCCCAGTAGAGCCCGACAGAGCCCGACAGGGCCCGATAGAGCCCGACAGAGCTCGACAGAGCCCGACAGAGCCCGACAGGGCCCAGTAGAGCCCGACAGAGCCCGACAGAGCCCGACAGAGCCCGACAGGGCCCGACAGGGCCCGACAGAGCCCGACAGAGCCCGACAGGGCCCGACAGAGCCCGACAGAGCCCGACAGGGCCCGACAGAGCCCGACAGAGCCCGACAGGGCCCAGTAGAGCCCGACAGAGCCCGACAGAGCCCGACAGAGCCCGACAGAGCCCAGTAGAGCCCGACAGAGCCCGACAGAGCCCGACAGGGCCCGACAGAGCCCGACAGGGCCCGACAGAGCCCGACAGAGCCCGACAGAGCCCAGTAGAGTCCGACAGAGCCCGATAGGGCCCAGTAGAGCCCGAGAGAGCCCGACAGGGCCCAGTAGAGCCCAGTAGAGCCCGACAGAGCCCGACAGAGCCCGACAGAGCCCGACAGGGCCCGACAGAGGCCGACAGAGCCCGACAGGGCCCGACAGGGCCCGACAGAGCCCGACAGGGCCCGACAGGGCCCAGTAGAGCCCGACAGAGCCCGACAGAGCCCCACAGGGCCCAGTAGAGCCCGACAGAGCCCGACAGAGCCCGACAGAGCCCGACAGGGCCCGACAGAGCCCGACAGAGCCCGACAGGGCCCGACAGGGCCCGACAGAGCCCGACAGGGCCCAGTAGAGCCCGACAGAGCCCGACAGAGCCCGACAGAGCCCGACAGGGCCCAGTAGAGACCAGTAGAGCCCGACAGAGCCCAGTAGAGCCCGACAGAGCCCGACAGAGCCCGACAGGGCCCGACAGAGCCCGACAGAGCCCGACAGAGCCCAGTAGAGCCCGACAGAGCCCGACAGGGCCCGACAGGGCCCGACAGGGCCCAGTAGAGCCCGACAGAGCCCGACAGAGCCCAGTAGAGCCCGACAGAGCCCAGTAGAGCCCAGTAGAGCCCGACAGAGCCCAGTAGAGCCCGACAGAGCCCGACAGAGCCCGACAGAGTCCGACAGAGCCCGACAGCGCCCGACAGGGCCCGACAGGGCCCGACAGAGCCCGACAGGGCCCGTCATAGCCCGACAGAGCCTGACAGAGCCCGACAGGGCCCGACAGAGCCCGACAGAGCCACACAGGGCCCAGTAGAGCCCGACAGAGCCCGACAGAGCCCGACAGAGCCCGACAGAGCCCAGTAGAGCCCGACAGAGCCCGACAGAGCCCGACAGAGCCCGGCAGAGCCCGACAGGGCCCGACAGAGCCCGACAGGGCCCGACAGGGCCCAGTAGAGCCCGACAGAGCCCGACAGAGCCCGACAGAGCCCAGTAGAGCCCGACAGAGCCCGACAGAGCCCGACAGAGCCCAGTAGAGTCCGACAGAGCCCGACAGGGCCCGACAGGGCCCGACAGGGCCCAGTAGAGCCCGACAGAGCCCGACAGGGCCCAGTAGAGCCCAGCAGAGCCCGACAGAGCCCGACAGAGCCCGACAGAGCCCGACAGGGCCCGACAGAGCCCGACAGAGCCCGACAGGGCCCGACAGAGCCCGACAGGGCCCAGTAGAGCCCGACAGAGCCCGACAGAGCCCGACAGCGCCCGACAGGGCCCGACAGGGCCCGACATAGCCCGACAGAGCCTGACAGAGCCCGACAGGGCCCGACAGAGCCCGACAGAGCCCGACAGGGCCCGACAGGGCCCAGTAGAGCCCGACAGAGCCCGACAGAGCCCAGTAGAGCCCAGTAGAGCCCGACAGGGCCCGACAGGGCCCGACAGGGCCCAGTAGAGCCCGACAGAGCCCGACAGGGCCCGACAGAGCCCGACAGAGCCAGACAGAGCCCGACAGGGCCCAGTAGAGCCCGACAGAGCCCGACAGGGCCCGACAGAGCCCGACAGAGCCCGACAGAGCCCGACAGGGCCCGACAGGGCCCGACAGAGCCCGACAGAGCCCGACAGAGCCCGACAGGGCCCAGTAGAGCCCGACAGAGCCCGACAGAGCCCGACAGGGCCCGACAGAGCCCGACAGGGCCCGACAGAGCCCGACAGGGCCCGACAGAGCCCGACAGAGCCCGACAGAGCCCAGTAGAGTCCGACAGAGCCCGATAGGGCCCAGTAGAGCCCGAGAGAGCCCGACAGGGCCCAGTAGAGCCCAGTAGAGCCCGACAGAGCCCGACAGAGCCCGACAGAGCCCGACAGGGCCCGACAGAGGCCGACAGAGCCCGACAGGGCCCGACAGGGCCCGACAGAGCCCGACAGGGCCCGACAGGGCCCAGTAGAGCCCGACAGAGCCCGACAGAGCCCCACAGGGCCCAGTAGAGCCCGACAGAGCCCGACAGAGCCCGACAGAGCCCGACAGGGCCCGACAGAGCCCGACAGAGCCCGACAGGGCCCGACAGGGCCCGACAGAGCCCGACAGGGCCCAGTAGAGCCCGACAGAGCCCGACAGAGCCCGACAGAGCCCGACAGGGCCCAGTAGAGACCAGTAGAGCCCGACAGAGCCCAGTAGAGCCCGACAGAGCCCGACAGAGCCCGACAGGGCCCGACAGAGCCCGACAGAGCCCGACAGAGCCCAGTAGAGCCCGACAGAGCCCGACAGGGCCCGACAGGGCCCGACAGGGCCCAGTAGAGCCCGACAGAGCCCGACAGAGCCCAGTAGAGCCCGACAGAGCCCAGTAGAGCCCAGTAGAGCCCGACAGAGCCCAGTAGAGCCCGACAGAGCCCGACAGAGCCCGACAGAGTCCGACAGAGCCCGACAGCGCCCGACAGGGCCCGACAGGGCCCGACAGAGCCCGACAGGGCCCGTCATAGCCCAACAGAGCCTGACAGAGCCCGACAGGGCCCGACAGAGCCCGACAGAGCCACACAGGGCCCAGTAGAGCCCGACAGAGCCCGACAGAGCCCGACAGAGCCCAGTAGAGCCCGACAGAGCCCGACAGAGCCCGACAGAGCCCGGCAGAGCCCGACAGGGCCCGACAGAGCCCGACAGGGCCCGACAGGGCCCAGTAGAGCCCGACAGAGCCCGACAGAGCCCGACAGAGCCCAGTAGAGCCCGACAGAGCCCGACAGAGCCCGACAGAGCCCAGTAGAGTCCGACAGAGCCCGACAGGGCCCGACAGGGCCCGACAGGGCCCAGTAGAGCCCGACAGAGCCCGACAGGGCCCAGTAGAGCCCAGCAGAGCCCGACAGAGCCCGACAGAGCCCGACAGAGCCCGACAGGGCCCGACAGAGCCCGACAGAGCCCGACAGGGCCCGACAGGGCCCGACAGAGCCCGACAGGGCCCGACAGGGCCCAGTAGAGCCCGACAGAGCCCGACAGAGCCCAGTAGAGCCCAGTAGAGCCCGACAGGGCCCGACAGGGCCCGACAGGGCCCAGTAGAGCCCGACAGAGCCCGACAGGGCCCGACAGAGCCCGACAGAGCCAGACAGAGCCCGACAGGGCCCAGTAGAGCCCGACAGAGCCCGACAGGGCCCGACAGAGCCCGACAGAGCCCGACAGAGCCCGACAGGGCCCGACAGGGCCCGACAGAGCCCGACAGAGCCCGACAGAGCCCGACAGGGCCCGACAGAGCCCGACAGAGCCCGACAGAGCCCGACAGGGCCCGACAGAGCCCGACAGGGCCCAGTAGAGCCCAGTAGAGCCCGACAGAGCCCAGTAGAGCCCGACAGAGCCCGACAGAGCCCGACAGGGCCCGACAGGGCCCGACAGGGCCCGACAGAGCCCAGTAGATCCCGACAGAGCCCGACAGAGCCCGACAGAGCCCGACAGGGCCCGACAGGGCCCAGTAGAGCCCGACAGAGCACGACAGGGCCCGACAGAGCCCGACAGGGCACGACAGAGCCCGACAGAGCCCGACAGGGCCCGACAGGGCCCAGTAGAGCCCGACAGAGCCCGACAGAACCCGTCAGAGCCCGACAGAGCCCGACAGAGCCCGACAGAGCCCGACAGAACCCGACAGAGCCCGACAGAGCCCGAGAGAGTCCGACAGAGTCCGACAGGGCCCAGTAGACCCCGACAGAGCCCGACAGAGCCCGACAGGGGCCGACAGAGCCCGACAGGGCCCAGTAGAGCCCGACAGAGCCCGACAGAGCCCGACAGAGCCCAGTAGAGCCCGACAGAGCCCGACAGAGCCCGACAGAGCCCAGTAGAGCCCGACAGAGCCCGACAGGGCCCGACAGGGCCCGACAGGGCCCAGTAGAGCCCGACAGAGCCCGACAGAGCCCAGTAGAGCCCAGTAGAGCCCGACAGAGCCCAACAAAGCCCGACAGAGCCCGACAGAGCCCGACAGAGCCCGACAGAGCCCGACAGGGCCCGACAGGGCCCGACAGAGCCCGACAGGGCCCGACAGAGCCCGACAGGGCCCGACAGGGCCCAGTAGAGCCCGAAAGAGCCCGATACAGCCCAGTAGAGCCCAGTAGAGCCCGACAGGGCCCGACAGGGCCCGACAGGGCCCAGTAGAGCCCGACAGAGCCCGACAGAGACTGACAGAGCCCGACAGGGCCCGACAGGGCCCGAAAGAGCCTGACAGGGCCCGACAGAGCCCGACAGAGCCCGACAGGGCCCAGTAGAGCCCGACAGAGCCCGACAGATCCCGACAGAGCCCGACAGGGCCCAGTAGAGCCCGACAGAGCCCGACAGGGCCCGACAGGGCCCGACAGGGCCCAGTAGAGCCCGACAGAGCCCAGTAGAGCCCGACAGAGCCCGACAGAGCCCGACAGAGCCCGACAGGGCCCGACAGAGCCCGACAGAGCCCGACAGAGCCCGACAGGGCCCGACAGAGCCCGACAGAGCCCGACAGCGCCCGACAGGGCCCAGTAGAGCCCGACAGAGCCCGACAGAGCCCGACAGAGCCCGACAGGGCCCGACAGAGCCCGACAGAGCCCGACAGGGCCCGACAGGGCCCAGTAGAGCCCGACAGAGCCCGACAGGGCCCGATAGAGCCCGACAGAGCCCGACAGAGCCCGACAGGGCCCAGTAGAGCCCGACAGAGCCCGACAGAGCCCGACAGAGCCCGACAGGGCCCGACAGGGCCCGACAGAGCCCAACAGGGCCCGACAGAGCCCGACAGAGCCTGACAGGGCCCAGTAGAGCCCGACAGAGCCCGACAGAGCCCGACAGAGCCCGACAGAGCCCGACAGGGCCCGACAGGGCCCGACAGAGCCCGACAGGGCCCGACAGAGCCCGACAGAGCCCGACAGAGCCCAGTAGAGCCCGACAGAGCCCGACAGAGCCCGACAGGGCCCGACAGAGCCCGACAGGGCCCGACAGGGCCCGACAGAGCCCGACAGAGCCCGACAGGGCCCGACAGGGCCCAGTAGAGCCCGACAGAGCCCGACAGAGCCCGACAGAGCCCAGTAGAGCCCGACAGAGCCCGACAGAGCCCGACAGAGCCCAGTAGAGTCCGACAGAGCCCGACAGGGCCCAGTAGAGCCCGAGAGAGCCCGACAGGGCCCAGTAGAGCCCAGTAGAGCCCGACAGAGCCCGACAGAGCCCGACAGGGCCCGACAGAGACCGACAGAGCCCGACAGGGCCCGACAGGGCCCGACAGAGCCCGACAGGGCCCGACAGGGCCCGACAGGGCCCAGTAGAGCCCGACAGAGCCCGACAGAGCCCAGTAGAGCCCAGTAGAGCCCGACAGGGCCCGACAGGGCCCGACAGGGCCCAGTAGAGCCCGACAGAGCCCGACAGAGCCTGACAGGGCCCGACAGAGCCCGACAGAGCCCGACAGAGCCCGACAGGGCCCAGTAGAGCCCGACAGAGCCCGACAGAGCCTGACAGGGCCCGACAGAGCCCGACAGAGCCCGAGAGAGCCCAGTAGAGCCCAGTAGAGCCCGACAGGGCCCGACAGAGCCCGACAGAGCCCGACAGAGCCCGACAGAGCCCGACAGGGCCCGATAGAGCCCGACAGAGCTCGACAGAGCCCGACAGAGCCCGACAGGGCCCAGTAGAGCCCGACAGAGCCCGACAGAGCCCGACAGAGCCCGACAGGGCCCGACAGGGCCCGACAGAGCCCGACAGAGCCCGACAGGGCCCGACAGAGCCCGACAGAGCCCGACAGGGCCCGACAGAGCCCGACAGAGCCCGACAGGGCCCAGTAGAGCCCGACAGAGCCCGACAGAGCCCGACAGAGCCCGACAGAGCCCAGTAGAGCCCGACAGAGCCCGACAGAGCCCGACAGGGCCCGACAGAGCCCGACAGGGCCCGACAGAGCCCGACAGGGCCCGACAGAGCCCGACAGAGCCCGACAGAGCCCAGTAGAGTCCGACAGAGCCCGACAGGGCCCAGTAGAGCCCAGTAGAGCCCGACAGAGCCCGACAGAGCCCGACAGAGCCCGACAGGGCCCGACAGAGGCCGACAGAGCCCGACAGGGCCCGACAGGGCCCGACAGAGCCCGACAGGGCCCGACAGGGCCCAGTAGAGCCCGACAGAGCCCGACAGAGCCCCACAGGGCCCAGTAGAGCCCGACAGAGCCCGACAGAGCCCGACAGAGCCCGACAGGGCCCGACAGAGCCCGACAGAGCCCGACAGGGCCCGACAGGGCCCGACAGAGCCCGACAGGGCCCAGTAGAGCCTGACAGAGCCCGACAGAGCCCGACAGAGCCCGACAGGGCCCAGTAGAGACCAGTAGAGCCCGACAGAGCCCAGTAGAGCCCGACAGAGCCCGACAGAGCCCGACAGGGCCCGACAGAGCCCGACAGAGCCCGACAGAGCCCAGTAGAGCCCGACAGAGCCCGACAGGGCCCGACAGGGCCCGACAGAGCCCAGTAGAGCCCGACAGAGCCCGACAGAGCCCGACAGGGCCCGACAGAGCCCGACAGAGCCCGACAGAGCCCAGTAGAGTCCGACAGAGCCCGACAGGGCCCGACAGGGCCCGACAGGGCCCAGTAGAGCCCGACAGAGCCCGACAGAGCCCGACAGAGCCCAGCAGAGCCCGACAGAGCCCGACAGAGCCCGACAGAGCCCGACAGGGCCCGACAGGGCCCGACAGAGCCCGACAGGGCCCGACAGAGCCCGACAGGGCCCAGTAGAGCCCGACCGAGCCCGACAGAGCCCGACAGCGCCCGACAGGGCCCGACAGGGCCCGACATAGCCCGACAGAGCCTGACAGAGCCCGACAGGGCCCGACAGAGCCCGACAGAGCCCGACAGGGCCCAGTAGAGCCCGACAGAGCCCGACAGAGCCCGACAGAGCCCGACAGCGCCCGACAGGGCCCAGTAGAGCCCGACAGAGCCCGACAGAGCCCGACAGAGCCCGACAGGGCCCGACAGGGCCCGACAGAGCCTGACAGGGCCCGACAGGGCCCAGTAGAGCCCGACAGAGCCCGACAGGGCCCGATAGAGCCCGACAGAGCCCGACAGAGCCCGACAGAGCCCGACAGGGCCCAGTAGAGCCCGACAGAGCCCGACAGAGCCCGACAGAGCCCGACAGGGCCCGACAGGGCCCGCCAGAGCCCGACAGGGCCCGACAGAGCCCGACAGAGCCTGACAGAGCCCGACAGGGCCCGACAGAGCCCGACAGAGCCCGACAGGGCCCAGTAGAGCCCGACAGAGCCCGACAGAGCCTGACAGAGCCCGACAGAGCCCAGTAGAGCCCGACAGAGCCCGACAGAGCCCGACAGGGCCCGACAGGGCCCAGTAGAGCCCGACAGAGCCCGACAGAGCCCGACAGAGCCCAGTAGAGCCCGACAGAGCCCGACAGAGCCCGACAGAGCCCGACAGAGCCCAGTAGAGTCCGACAGAGCCCGACAGGGCCCAGTAGAGCCCGAGAGAGCCCGACAGGGCCCAGTAGAGCCCAGTAGAGCCCGACAGAGCCCGACAGAGCCCGACAGAGCCCGACAGGGCCCGACAGGGCCCGACAGAGCCCGACAGGGCCCGACAGGGCCCGACAGGGCCCAGTAGAGCCCGACAGAGCCCGACAGAGCCCAGTAGAGCCCGACAGGGCCCGACAGGGCCCGACAGGGCCCAGTAGAGCCCGACAGAGCCCGACAGGGCCCGACAGAGCCCGACAGAGCCCGACAGGGCCCAGTAGAGCCCGACAGAGGCCGACAGAGCCCGACAGAGCCCGACAGGGCCCGACAGAGCCCGACAGAGCCCGACAGGGCCCGACAGGGCCCGACAGAGCCCGACAGAGCCCAGTAGAGCCCGACAGAGCCCGACAGAGCCCGACAGAGCCCAGTAGAGACCAGTAGAGCCTGACAGAGCCCAGTAGAGCCCGACAGAGCCCGACAGAGCCCGACAGGGCCCGACAGAGCCCGACAGAGCCCGACAGAGCCCGACAGGGCCCGACAGAGCCCGACAGAGCCCGACAGAACCCGACAGCGCCCGACAGGGCCCAGTAGAGCCCGACAGAGCCCGACAGAGCCCGACAGAGCCCGACAGGGCCCGACAGAGCCCGACAGAGCCCGACAGAGCCCGACAGGGCCCAGTAGAGCCCGACAGAGCCCGACAGGGCCCGATAGAGCCCGACAGAGCTCGACAGAGCCCGACAGAGCCCGACAGGGCCCAGTAGAGCCCGACAGAGCCCGACAGAGCCCGACAGAGCCCGACAGGGCCCGACAGGGCCCGACAGAGCCCGACAGAGCCCGACAGGGCCCGACAGAGCCCGACAGAGCCCGACAGGGCCCAGTAGAGCCCGACAGAGCCCGACAGAGCGCGACAGAGCCCGACAGAGCCCAGTAGAGCCCGACAGAGCCCGACAGAGCCCGACAGGGCCCGACAGAGCCCGACAGGGCCCGACAGAGCCCGACAGGGCCCGACAGAGCCCGACAGAGCCCGACAGAGCCCGACAGGGCCCGACAGAGGCCGACAGAGCCCGACAGGGCCCGACAGGGCCCGACAGAGCCCGACAGGGCCCGACAGGGCCCAGTAGAGCCCGACAGAGCCCGACAGAGCCCCACAGGGCCCAGTAGAGCCCGACAGAGCCCGACAGAGCCCGACAGAGCCCGACAGGGCCTGACAGAGCCCGACAGAGCCCGACAGGGCCCGACAGGGCCCGACAGAGCCCGACAGGGCCCAGTAGAGCCCGACAGAGCCCGACAGAGCCCGACAGAGCCCGACAGGGCCCAGTAGAGACCAGTAGAGCCCGACAGAGCCCAGTAGAGCCCGACAGAGCCCGACAGAGCCCGACAGGGCCCGACAGAGCCCGACAGAGCCCGACAGAGCCCAGTAGAGCCCGACAGAGCCCGACAGGGCCCGACAGGGCCCGACAGGGCCCAGTAGAGCCCGACAGAGCCCGACAGAGCCCAGTAGAGCCCGACAGAGCCCAGTAGAGCCCAGTAGAGCCCGACAGAGCCCAGTAGAGCCCGACAGAGCCCGACAGAGCCCGACAGAGTCCGACAGAGCCCGACAGCGCCCGACAGGGCCCGACAGGGCCCGACAGAGCCCGACAGGGCCCGTCATAGCCCGACAGAGCCTGACAGAGCCCGACAGAGCCCGACAGAGCCACACAGGGCCCAGTAGAGCCCGACAGAGCCCGACAGAGCCCGACAGAGCCCGACAGAGCCCAGTAGAGCCCGACAGAGCCCGACAGAGCCCGACAGAGCCCGGCAGAGCCCGACAGGGCCCGACAGAGCCCGACAGGGCCCGACAGGGCCCAGTAGAGCCCGACAGAGCCCGACAGAGCCCGACAGGGCCCAGTAGAGCCCGACAGAGCCCGACAGAGCCGACAGAGCCCAGTAGAGTCCGACAGAGCCCGACAGGGCCCGACAGAGCCCGACAGAGCCCGACAGGGCCCGACAGGGCCCGACAGAGCCCGACAGGGCCCGACAGGGCCCAGTAGAGCCCGACAGAGCCCGACAGAGCCCAGTAGAGCCCAGTAGAGCCCGACAGGGCCCGACAGGGCCCGACAGGGCCCAGTAGAGCCCGACAGAGCCCGACAGGGCCCGACAGAGCCCGACAGAGCCAGACAGAGCCCGACAGGGCCCAGTAGAGCCCGACAGAGCCCGACAGGGCCCGACAGAGCCCGACAGAGCCCGACAGAGCCCGACAGGGCCCGACAGGGCCCGACAGAGCCCGACAGAGCCCGACAGAGCCCGACAGGGCCCGACAGAGCCCGACAGAGCCCGACAGAGCCCGACAGGGCCCGACAGAGCCCGACAGGGCCCAGTAGAGCCCAGTAGAGCCCGACAGAGCCCAGTAGAGCCCGACAGAGCCCGACAGAGCCCGACAGGGCCCGACAGGGCCCGACAGGGCCCGACAGAGCCCAGTAGATCCCGACAGAGCCCGACAGAGCCCGACAGAGCCCGACAGGGCCCGACAGGGCCCAGTAGAGCCCGACAGAGCACGACAGGGCCCGACAGAGCCCGACAGGGCACGACAGAGCCCGACAGAGCCCGACAGGGCCCGACAGGGCCCAGTAGAGCCCGACAGAGCCCGACAGAACCCGTCAGAGCCCGACAGAGCCCGACAGAGCCCGACAGAGCCCGACAGAACCCGACAGAGCCCGACAGAGCCCGAGAGAGTCCGACAGAGTCCGACAGGGCCCAGTAGAGCCCGACAGAGCCCGACAGAGCCCGACAGGGGCCGACAGAGCCCGACAGGGCCCAGTAGAGCCCGACAGAGCCCGACAGAGCCCGACAGAGCCCAGTAGAGCCCGACAGAGCCCGACAGAGCCCGACAGAGCCCAGTAGAGCCCGACAGAGCCCGACAGGGCCCGACAGGGCCCGACAGGGCCCAGTAGAGCCCGACAGAGCCCGACAGAGCCCAGTAGAGCCCAGTAGAGCCCGACAGAGCCCAACAAAGCCCGACAGAGCCCGACAGAGCCCGACAGAGCCCGACAGAGCCCGACAGGGCCCGACAGGGCCCGACAGAGCCCGACAGGGCCCGACAGAGCCCGACAGGGCCCGACAGGGCCCAGTAGAGCCCGAAAGAGCCCGATAGAGCCCAGTAGAGCCCAGTAGAGCCCGACAGGGCCCGACAGGGCCCAGTAGAGCCCGACAGAGCCCGACAGAGACTGACAGAGCCCGACAGGGCCCGACAGGGCCCGAAAGAGCCTGACAGGGCCCGACAGAGCCCGACAGAGCCCGACAGGGCCCAGTAGAGCCCGACAGAGCCCGACAGATCCCGACAGAGCCCGACAGGGCCCAGTAGAGCCCGACAGAGCCCGACAGGGCCCGACAGGGCCCGACAGGGCCCAGTAGAGCCCGACAGAGCCCGACAGAGCCCAGTAGAGCCCAGTAGAGCCCGACAGAGCCCAGTAGAGCCCGACAGAGCCCGACAGAGCCCGACAGAGCCCGACAGGGCCCGACAGAGCCCGACAGAGCCCGACAGAGCCCGACAGGGCCCGACAGAGCCCGACAGAGCCCGACAGCGCCCGACAGGGCCCAGTAGAGCCCGACAGAGCCCGACAGAGCCCGACAGAGCCCGACAGGGCCCGACAGAGCCCGACAGAGCCCGACAGGGCCCGACAGGGCCCAGTAGAGCCCGACAGAGCCCGACAGGGCCCGATAGAGCCCGACAGAGCCCGACAGAGCCCGACAGGGCCCAGTAGAGCCCGACAGAGCCCGACAGAGCCCGACAGAGCCCGACAGGGCCCGACAGGGCCCGACAGAGCCCGACAGGGCCCGACAGAGCCCAACAGGGCCCGACAGAGCCCGACAGAGCCTGACAGGGCCCAGTAGAGCCCGACAGAGCCCGACAGAGCCCGACAGAGCCCGACAGGGCCCGACAGGGCCCGACAGAGCCCGACAGGGCCCGACAGAGCCCGACAGAGCCCGACAGAGCCCAGTAGAGCCCGACAGAGCCCGACAGAGCCCGACAGGGCCCGACAGAGCCCGACAGGGCCCGACAGGGCCCGACAGAGCCCGACAGAGCCCGACAGGGCCCGACAGGGCCCAGTAGAGCCCGACAGAGCCCGACAGAGCCCGACAGAGCCCAGTAGAGCCCGACAGAGCCCGACAGAGCCCGACAGAGCCCAGTAGAGTCCGACAGAGCCCGACAGGGCCCAGTAGAGCCCGAGAGAGCCCGACAGGGCCCAGTAGAGCCCAGTAGAGCCCGACAGAGCCCGACAGAGCCCGACAGGGCCCGACAGAGACCGACAGAGCCCGACAGGGCCCGACAGGGCCCGACAGAGCCCGACAGGGCCCGACAGGGCCCGACAGGGCCCAGTAGAGCCCGACAGAGCCCGACAGAGCCCAGTAGAGCCCAGTAGAGCCCGACAGGGCCCGACAGGGCCCGACAGGGCCCAGTAGAGCCCGACAGAGCCCGACAGAGCCTGACAGGGCCCGACAGAGCCCGACAGAGCCCGACAGAGCCCGACAGGGCCCAGTAGAGCCCGACAGAGCCCGACAGAGCCTGACAGGGCCCGACAGAGCCCGACAGAGCCCGACAGAGCCCAGTAGAGCCCAGTAGAGCCCGACAGGGCCCGACAGGGCCCGACAGAGCCCAGTAGAGCCCGACAGAGCCCGACAGAGCCCGACAGGGCCCGAAAGAGCCCGACAGAGCCCGACAGAGCCCGACAGGGCCCAGTAGAGCCCGCAAGCCGACAGAGCCCGACAGAGCCCGACAGAGCCCGACAGGGCCCGACAGAGCCCGACAGGGCGAAGGCCGACAGGGCCCGACAGAGCCCAGTAGAGACCAGTAGAGCCCGACAGAGCCCAGTAGAGCCCGACAGAGCCCGACAGAGCCCGACAGGGCCCAGTAGAGACCAGTAGAGCCCGACAGAGCCCAGTAGAGCCCGACAGAGCCCGACAGAGCCCGACAGAGCCCGACAGGGCCCGACAGAGCCCGACAGAGCCCGACAGAGCCCGACAGGGCCCGACAGGGCCCAGTAGAGCCCGACAGAGCCAGACAGAGCCCGACAGAGCCCGACAGAGCCCGACAGAGCCCGACAGGGCCCGACAGAGCCCGACAGAGCCCGACAGAGCCCAGTAGAGCCCGACAGAGCCCGACAGGGCCCGACAGGGCCCGACAGGGCCCAGTAGAGCCCGCCAGAGCCGACAGAGCCCAGTAGAGCCCAGTAGAGCCCGACAGAGCCCAGTAGAGCCCGACAGAGCCAGACAGAGCCCGACAGAGCCCGACAGAGCCCGACAGGGCCCGACAGGGCCCGACAGGGCCCGACAGAGCCTGACAGAGTCCGACAGAGCCCGACAGCGCCCGACAGGGCCCGACAGGGCCCGACAGGGCCCGACAGGGCCCGACATTTCCCGACAGAGCCTGACAGAGCCTGACAGGGCCCGACAGAGCCCGACAGAGCCCGACAGGGCCCGACCGAGCCTGACAGAGCCCGACAGGGCCCGACAGGGCCCGACAGAGCCCAGTAGAGCCCGACAGAGCCCGACAGAGCCCGACAGAGCCCGGCAGAGCCCGACAGGGCCCGACAGGGCCCGACAGGGCCCAGTAGAGCCCGACAGAGCCCGACAGAGCCCAGTAGAGCCCGACAGAGCCCGACAGAGCCCGACAGAGCCCAGTAGAGTCCGACAGAGCCCGACAGAGCCCGACAGGGCCCGACAGGGCCCGACAGGGCCCAGTAGAGCCCGACAGAGCCCGACAGGGCCCAGTAGAGCCCAGCAGAGCCCGACAGAGCCCGACAGAGCCCGACAGAGCCCGACAGGGCCCGACAGAGCCCGACAGAGCCCGACAGGGCCCGACAGAGCCCGACAGAGCCCGACAGGGCCCGACAGGGCCCAGTAGAGCCCGACAGAGCCCGACAGAGCCCAGTAGAGCCCAGTAGAGCCCGACAGGGCCCGACAGGGCCCAGTAGAGCCCGACAGAGCCCGACAGGGCCCGACAGAGCCCGACAGAGCCCGACAGGGCCCAGTAGAGCCCGACAGAGCCCGACAGGGCCCGACAGAGCCCGACAGAGCCCGACAGAGCCCGACAGGGCCCGACAGGGCCCGACAGGGCCCGACAGAGCCCGACAGGGCCCGACAGGGCCCAGTAGAGCCCGACAGAGCCCGACAGAGCCCAGTAGAGCCCAGTAGAGCCCGACAGGGCCCGACAGGGCCCAGTAGAGCCCGACAGAGCCCGACAGGGCCCGACAGAGCCCGACAGAGCCCGACAGGGCCCAGTAGAGCCCGACAGAGCCCGACAGGGCCCGACAGAGCCCGACAGAGCCCGACAGAGCCCGACAGGGCCCGACAGGGCCCGACAGAGCCCGACAGAGCCCAGTAGAGCCCGACAGAGCCCGACAGAGCCCGACAGAGCCCGACAGAGCCCGACAGGGCCCAGTAGAGCCCAGTAGAGCCCGACAGAGCCCAGTAGAGCCCGACAGAGCCCGACAGAGCCCGACAGGGCCCGACAGGTCCCGACAGGGCCCGACAGAGCCCAGTAGAGCCCGACAGAGCCCGACAGAGCCCGACAGAGCCCGACAGAACCTGACAGAGCCCGACAGAGCACAGTAGAGCCCGACAGAGCCCGACAGAGCCCGACAGAGCCCGACAGGGCCCGACAGGGCCCGACAGGACCCAGTAGAGCCCGACAGAGCCCGACAGAGCCCGACAGAGCCCGACAGGGCCCGAAAGGGCCCAGAAGAGCCCGACAGAGCCCGACAGAGCCCGACAGAACCCGACAGAGCCCGACAGAGCCCGACAGGGCCCGACAGGGCCCGACAGGGCCCGACAGAGCCCGACAGGGTCCGACAGAGCCCGACAGGGCCCAGTAGAGCCCGACAGAGCCCGACAGAGCCCGACAGAGCCCGACAGAGCCCGACAGAGCCTGACAGGGCCCGACAGAGCCCGACAGAGCCCGACAGAGCCCGACAGGGCCCAGTAGAGCCCGACAGAGCCCGACAGAGCCCGACAGGGCCCGACAGGGCCCGACAGGGCCCGACAGGGCCCGACAGAGCCCAGTAGACCCCGACAGAGCCCGACAGAGCCCGACAGAGCCCGACAGGGCCCGACAGGGCCCAGTAGAGCCCGACAGAGCCCGACAGAGCCCGACAGAGCCCGACAGGGCCCGACAGAGCCCGACAGAGCCCGACAGAGCCCGACAGGGCCCGACAGGGCCCTGTAGAGCCCGACAGAGCCCGACAGAGCCCGACAGAACCCGTCAGAGCCCGACAGAGCCCGACAGAGCCCGACAGAGCCCGACAGAGTCCGACAGGGCCCAGTAGAGCCCGACAGAGCCCGACAGAGCCCGACAGAGCCCGACAGGGCCCAGTAGAGCCCGACAGAGCCCGACAGGGCCCGACAGAGCCCGACAGGGCCCGACAGGGCCCAGTAGAGCCCGACAGAGCCCGACAGAGCCCAGTAGAGCCCAGTAGAGCCCGACAGAGCCCGACAGAGCCCGACAGGGCCCGACAGAGCCCGACAGAGCCCGACAGGGCCCAGTAGAGCCCGACAGAGCCCGACAGAGCCCGACACAGCCCGACAGGGCCCAGTAGAGCCCGACAGAGCCCGACAGGGCCCGACAGAGCCCGACAGAGCCTGACAGGGCCCGACAGAGCCCGACAGAGCCCGACAGAGCCCGACAGGGCCCAGTAGAGCCCGACAGAGCCCGACAGAGCCCGACAGAGCCCGACAGGGCCCGACAGAGCCCGACAGGGCCCAGTAGAGCCCAGTAGAACCCGACAGAGCCCAGTAGAGCCTGACAGAGCCCGACAGAGCCCGACAGAGCCCGACAGGGCCCGACAGAGCCCGACAGAGCCCGACAGGGCCCGACAGACCCCGACAGGGCCCAGTAGAGCCCGACAGAGCCCGACAGAGCCCAGTAGAGCCCGACAGAGCCCGACAGAGCCCGACAGGGCCCGACAGAGCCCGACAGAGCCCGACAGAGCCCGACAGAGCCCGACAGAGCCCACTAGAGCCCAGTAGAGCCCGACAGAGCCCGACAGAGCCCGACAGAGCCCGACAGGGCCCGACAGAGCCCGACAGAGCCCGACAGGGCCCGACAGGGCCCAGTAGAGCCCGACAGAGCCCGACAGAGCCCGACAGAGCCCGACAGGGCCCGACAGGGCCCGACAGAGCCCGACAGGTCCCGACAGGGCCCGACAGAGCCCAGTAGAGCCCGACAGAGCCCGACAGAGCCCGACAGAGCCCGACAGAACCTGACAGAGCCCGACAGAGCACAGTAGAGCCCGACAGAGCCCGACAGAGCCCGACAGAGCCCGACAGGGCCCGACAGGGCCCGACAGGACCCAGTAGAGCCCGACAGAGCCCGACAGAGCCCGACAGAGCCCGACAGGGCCCGAAAGGGCCCAGAAGAGCCCGACAGAGCCCGACAGAGCCCGACAGAACCCGACAGAGCCCGACAGAGCCCGACAGGGCCCGACAGGGCCCGACAGGGCCCGAGAGAGCCCGACAGGGTCCGACAGAGCCCGACAGGGCCCAGTAGAGCCCGACAGAGCCCGACAGAGCCCGACAGAGCCCGACAGAGCCCGACAGAGCCCGACAGGGCCCGACAGAGCCCGACAGGGCCCAGTCGGGCCCGACAGAGCCCGACAGAGCCCGACAGGGCCCGACAGGGCCCGACAGAGCCCAGTAGACCCCGACAGAGCCCGACAGAGCCCGACAGAGCCCGACAGGGCCCGACAGGGCCCAGTAGAGCCCGACAGAGCCCGACAGAGCCCGACAGGGCCTGACAGAGCCCGACAGAGCCCGACAGAGCCCGACAGGGCCCGACAGGGCCCTGTAGTGCCCGACAGAGCCCGACAGAGCCCGACAGAACCCGTCAGCGCCCGACAGAGCCCGACAGAGCCCGACAGAGCCCGACAGAGTCCGACAGGGCCCAGTAGAGCCCGACAGAGCCCGACAGAGCCCGACAGAGCCCGACAGGGCCCGACAGAGCCCGACAGAGCCCGACAGAGCCCGACAGGGCCCGACAGGGCCCAGTAGAGCCCGACAGAGCCCGAGAGGGCCCGACAGAGCCCGACAGAGCCCGACAGAGCACGACAGGGCCCGACAGAGCCCGACAGAGCCCGACAGGGCCCAGTAGAGCCCGACAGAGCCCGACAGAGCCCCACAGGGCCCGACAGAGCCCGACAGAGCCCGACAGGGCCCGACAGGGCCCAGTAGAGCCCGACAGAGCCCGACAGAGCCCGACAGGGCCCAGTAGAGCCCGACAGAGCCCGACAGAGCCCGACAGAGCCCGACAGAGCCCGACAGCGCCCGACAGGGCCCAGTAGAGCCCGACAGAGCCCGACAGAGCCCCACAGGGCCCGACAGAGCCCGACAGAGCCCGACAGGGCCCGACAGGGCCCAGTAGAGCCCGACAGAGCCCGACAGAACCCGACAGAGCCCGACAGAGCCCGACAGAGCCCGACAGAGCCCGACAGGGCCCAGTAGAGCCCGACAGAGCCCGACAGAGCCCGACAGAGCCCGACAGCGCCCGACAGGGCCCGACAGGGCCCGACAGAGCCCGACAGGGCCCAGTAGAGCCCGACAGAGCCCGACAGAGCCCGACAGAGCCCGACAGAGCCCAGTAGAGCCCGACAGAGCCCGACAGAGCCCAACAGAGCCCGGCAGAGCCCGACAGGGCCCGACAGAGCCCGACAGGGCCCGACAGGGCCCGACAGGGCCCAGTAGAGCCCGACAGAGCCCGACAGAGCCCGACAGAGCCCAGTAGAGCCCGACAGAGCCCGACAGAGCCCGACAGAGCCCAGTAGAGTCCGACAGAGCCCGACAGGGCCCGACAGGGCCCGACAGGGCCCAGTAGAGCCCGACAGAGCCCGACAGGGCCCAGTAGAGCCCAGCAGAGCCCGACAGAGCCCGACAGAGCCCGACAGGGCCCGACAGAGCCCGACAGAGCCCGACAGGGCCCGACAGAGCCCGACAGAGCCCGACAGGGCCCGACAGGGCGCAGTAGTGCCCGATAGAGCCCGACAGATCCCAGTAGAGCCCAGTAGAGCCCGACAGGGCCCGACAGGGCCCGACAGGGCCCAGTAGAGCCCGACAGAGCCCGACAGGGCCCGACAGAGACCGACAGAGCCCGACAGAGCCCGACAGGGCCCAGTAGAGCCCAGTAGAGCCCGACAGGGCCCGACAGAGCCCGACAGAGCCCGACAGAGCCCGACAGGGCCCAACAGGGCCCGACAGAGCCCGACAGAGCCCAGTAGAGCCCGACAGAGCCCGACAGAGCCCGACAGAGCCCGACAGAGACCGACAGGGCCCAGTAGAGCCCAGTAGAGCCCGACAGAGCCCAGTAGAGCCGGCAGAGCCCGACAGAGCCCGACAGAGCCCGACAGGGCCCGACAGGGCCCAGTAGAGCCCGACAGAGCCCGACAGGGCCCGACAGAGCCCGACAGAGCCCGACAGGGCCCAGTAGAGCCCGACAGAGCCCGACAGAGCCCGACAGGGCCCGACAGAGCCCGACAGAGCCCAGTAGAGCCCGACAGAGCCCGACAGAGCCCGACAGAGCCCGACAGGGCCCGACAGGGCCCGACAGAGCCCAGTAGAGCCCGACAGAGCCCGACAGAGCCCGACAGGGCCCGACAGGGCCCGACAGGGCCCAGTAGAGCCCGACAGAGCCAGACAGGGCCCGACAGAGCCCGACAGGGCACGACAGAGCCCGACAGAGCCCGACAGAGCCCGACAGGGCCCGACAGGGCCCAGTAGAGCCCGACAGAGCCCGACAGAGCCCGACAGAACCCGTCAGAGCCCGACAGAGCCCGTCAGAGCCCGACAGAGCCCGACAGAGTCCGACAGAGTCCGACAGGGCCCAGTAGAGCCCGACAGAGCCCTACATAGCCCGACAGAGCCCGACAGGGCCCGACAGAGCCCGACAGAGCCCGACAGAGCCCGACAGGGCCCAGTAGAGCCCGACAGAGCCCGACAGAGCCCGACAGAGCCCGACAGGGCCCAGTAGAGCTCAGTAGAGCCCGACAGAGCCCGACAGAGCCCGACAGGGCCCGACAGAGCCCGACAGAGCCCGACAGGGCCCGACAGGGCCCGACAGAGCCCAGTAGAGCCCGACAGAGCCCGACAGAGCCCGACAGAGCCCGACAGGGCCCAGTAGAGCCCAGTAGAGCCCGACAGAATGCAGTAGAGCCCGACAGAGCCCGACAGAGCCCGACAGAGCCCGACAGAGCCCGACAGGGCCCGACAGGGCCCAGTAGAGCCCGACAGAGCCCGACAGAGCCCGACAGAGCCCAGTAGAGCCCGACAGAGCACGACAGAGCCCGACAGAGCCCGACAGGGCCCGACAGAGCCCGACAGGGCCCGACATGGCCCGACAGAGCCCGACAGAGCCCGACAGAGCCCAGTAGAGCCCGACAGAGCCCGACAGGGCCCGACAGGGCCCGACAGGGCCCAGTAGAGCCCGACAGAGCCCGACAGAGCCCAGTAGAGCCCAGTAGAGCCCGACAGAGCCCGACAGAGCCCGACAGAGCCCGACAGGGCCCGACAGAGCCCGACAGAGCCCGACAGGGCCCGACTGGGCCCGACAGAGCCCGACAGGGCCCGACAGGGCGCAGTAGAGCCCGACAGAGCCCGACAGAGCCCGACAGAGCCCGACAGGGCCCGACAGGGCCCAGTAGAGCCCGACAGAGCCCGACAGAGCCCAGTAGAGCCCAGTAGAGCCCGACAGAGCCCGACAGGGCCCGACAGGGCCCGACAGGGCCCAGTAGAGCCCGACAGAGCCCGACAGAGCCCGACAGAACCCGTCAGAGCCCGACAGAGCCCGACAGAGCCCGACAGGGCCCGACAGAGTCCGACAGGGCCCAGTAGAGCCCGACAGAGCCCGACAGAGCCCGACAGAGCCCGACAGGGCCCGACAGAGCCCGACAGAGCCCGACAGGGCCCGACAGGGCCCAGTAGAGCCCGACAGAGCCCGAGAGGGCCCGACAGAGCCCGACAGAGCCCGACAGGGCCCGACAGAGCCCGACAGAGCCCGACAGAGCCCGACAGCGCCCGACAGGGCCCAGTAGAGCCCGACAGAGCCCGACAGAGCCCGACAGGGCCCGACAGAGCCCGACAGAGCAAGACAGGGCCCGACAGAGCCCAGTAGAGCCTGACAGAGCCCGACAGAGCCCGACAGAGCCCGACAGAGCCCGACAGAGCCCGACAGGGCCCAGTAGAGCCCGACAGAGCCCGACAGAGCCCGACAGCGCCCGACAGGGCCCGACAGGGCCCGACAGGGCCCGACATAGCCCGACAGAGCCTGACAGAGCCCGACAGGGCCCGACAGAGCCCGACAGAGCCCGACAGGGCCCAGTAGAGCCCGACAGAGCCCGACAGAGCCCGACAGAGCCCGACAGAGCCCAGTAGAGCCCGACAGAGCCCGACAGAGCCCGACAGAGCCCGGCAGAGCCCGACAGAGCCCGACAGGGCCCGACAGGGCCCGACAGAGCCCGACAGGGCCCGACAGAGCCCGACAGAGCCCGACAGAGCCCGACAGGGCCCGACAGGGCCCAGTAGAGCCCGACAGAGCCCGAGAGGGCCCGACAGAGCCCGACAGAGCCCGACAGAGCCCGACAGGGCCCGACAGAACCCGACAGAGCCCGACAGAGCCCGACAGGGCCCGACAGGGCCCGACAGGGCCCAGTAGAGCCCGACAGAGCCCGACAGAGCCTGACAGAACCCCACAGGGCCCAGTAGAGCCCGACAGAGCCCGACAGAGCCCGACAGAGCCTGACAGAGCCCGACAGGGCCCGACAGAGCCCGACAGAGCCCGACAGGGCCCAGTAGAGCCCGACAGAGCCCGACGGAGCCCGACAGAGCCCAGTAGAGCCCGACAGAGCCCGACAGAGCCCGACAGAGCCCGGCAGAGCCCGACAGGGCCCGACAGAGCCCGACAGGGCCCAGTAGAGCCCGACAGAGCGCGACAGAGCCCGACAGAGCCCAGTAGAGCCCGACAGAGCCCGACAGAGCCCGACAGAGCCCAGTAGAGTCCGACAGATCCCGACAGGGCCTGACAGGGCCCGACAGGGCCCAGTAGAGCCCAACAGAGCCCGACAGGGCCCAGTAGAGCCAAGCAGAGCCCGACAGAGCCCGACAGAGCCCGACAGAGCCCGACAGGGCCCGACAGAGCCCGACAGCGCCCGACAGGGCCCGACAGGGCCCGACAAAGCCCGACAGGGCCCAGTAGAGCCCGACAGAGCCCGACAGAGCCCGACAGAGCCCGACAGAGCCCAGTAGAGCCCGACAGAGCCCGACAGAGCCCAACAGAGCCCGGCAGAGCCCGACAGGGCCCGACAGAGACCGACAGGGCCCGACAGGGCCCGACAGGGCCCAGTAGAGCCCGACAGAGCCCGACAGAGCCCGACAGAGCCCAGTAGAGCCCGACAGAGCCCGACAGAGCCCAGTAGAGTCCGACAGAGCCCGACAGGGCCCGACAGAGCCCAGTAGAGCCCGACAGAGCCCGACAGAGCCCGACAGAGCCCAGTAGAGCCCGACAGAGCCCGACAGAGCCCGACAGAGCCCAGTAGAGTCCGACAGAGCCCGACAGAGCCCGACAGAGCCCAGTAGAGCCCGACAGAGCCCGACAGAGCCCGACAGGGCCCAGTAGAGCCCAGCAGAGCCCGACAGAGCCCGACAGAGCCCGACAGAGCCCGACAGGGCCCGACAGAGCCCGACAGAGCCCGACAGGGCCCGACAGAGCCCGACAGAGCCCGACAGGGCCCGACAGGGCGCAGTAGTGCCCGACAGAGCCCGACAGAGCCCAGTAGAGCCCAGTAGCGCCCGACAGGGCCCGACAGGGCCCGACAGGGCCCAGTAGAGCCCGACAGAGCCCGACAGGGCCCGACAGAGCCCGACAGAGCCCGACAGAGCCCGACAGGGCCCAGTAGAGCCCGACAGAGCCCGACAGGGCCCGACAGAGCCCGACAGAGCCCGACAGGGCCCGACAGAGCCCGACAGAGCCCAGTAGAGCCCGACAGAGCCCGACAGAGCCCGACAGAGCCCGACAGAGCCCGACAGGGCCCAACAGGGCCCGACAGAGCCCGACAGAGCCCAGTAGAGCCCGACAGAGCCCGACAGAGCCCGACAGAGCCCGACAGAGCCTGACAGGGCCCAGTAGAGCCCAGTAGAGCCCGACAGGGCCCAGTAGAGCCCGACAGAGCCCGACAGAGCCCGACAGAGCCCGACCGGGCCCGACAGGGCCCAGTAGAGCCCGACAGAGCCCGACAGGGCCCGACAGAGCCCGACAGAGCCCGACAGGGCCCAGTAGAGCCCGACAGAGCCCGACAGAGCCCGACAGGGCCCGACAGAGCCCGACAGAGCCCAGTAGAGCCCGACAGAGCCCGACAGAGCCCGACAGAGCCCGACAGGGCCCGACAGGGCCCGACAGAGCCCAGTAGAGCCCGACAGAGCCCGACAGAGCCCGACAGAGCCCGACAGGGCCCGACAGGGCCCAGTAGAGCCCGACAGAGCCCGACAGGGCCCGACAGAGCCCGACAGGGCACGACAGAGCCCGACAGAGCCCGACAGAGCCCGACAGGGCCCGACAGGGCCCAGTAGAGCCCGACAGAGCCCGACAGAGCCCGACAGAACCCGTCAGAGCCCGACAGAGCCCGACAGAGCCCGACAGAGCCCGACAGAGTCCGACAGAGTCCGACAGGGCCCAGTAGAGCCCGACAGAGCCCTACAGAGCCCGACAGAGCCCGACAGGGCCCGACAGAGCCCGACAGAGCCCGACAGAGCCCGACAGGGCCCAGTAGAGCCCGACAGAGCCCGACAGAGCCCGACAGGGCCCAGTAGAGCTCAGTAGAGCCCGACAGAGCCTGACAGAGCCCGACAGGGCCCGACAGAGCCCGACAGAGCCCGACAGAGCCCGACAGGGCCCGACAGAGCCCAGTAGAGCCCGACAGAGCCCGACAGAGCCCGACAGAGCCCGACAGGGCCCAGTAGAGCCCAGTAGAGCCCGACAGAGCGCAGTAGAGCCCGACAGAGCCCGACAGAGCCCGACAGAGCCCGACAGGGCCCGACAGGGCCAAGTAGAGCCCGACAGAGCCCGACAGAGCCCGACAGAGCCCGACAGAGCCCAGTAGAGCCCGACAGAGCCCGACAGAGCCCGACAGAGCCCGACAGAGCCCGACAGAGCCCGACAGAGCCCGACAGGGCCCGACATGGCCCGACAGAGCCCGACAGGGCCCGACAGAGCCCAGTAGAGCCCGACAGAGCCCGACAGAGCCCGACAGGGCCCGACAGGGCCCAGTAGAGCCCGACAGAGCCAGACAGAGCCCAGTAGAGCCCAGTAGAGCCCGACAGAGCCCGACAGAGCCCGACAGAGCCCGACAGGGCCCGACAGAGCCCGACAGAGCCCGACAGGGCCCGACCGGGCCCGACAGAGCCCGACAGGGCCCGACAGGGCGCAGTAGAGCCCGACAGAGCCCGACAGAGCCCGACAGAGCCCGACAGGGCCCGACAGGGCCCAGTAGAGCCCGACAGAGCCCGACAGAGCCCAGTAGAGCCCAGTAGAGCCCGACAGAGCCCGACAGGGCCCGACAGGGCCCGACAGGGCCCAGTAGAGCCCGACAGAGCCCGACAGAGCCCGACATAACCCGTCAGAGCCCGACAGAGCCCGACAGAGCCCGACAGGGCCCGACAGAGTCCGACAGGGCCCAGTAGAGCCCGACAGAGTCCGACAGAGCCCGACAGAGCCCGACAGGGCCCGACAGAGCCCGACAGAGCCCGACAGGGCCCGACAGAGCCCAGTAGAGCCCGACAGAGCCCGAGAGGGCCCGACAGAGCCCGACAGAGCCCGACAGGGCCCGAGAGAGCCCGACAGAGCCCGACAGAGCCCGACAGAGCCCGACAGCGCCCGACAGGACCCAGTAGAGCCCGACAGAGCCCGACAGAGCGCGACAGGGCCCGACAGAGCCCGAAAGAGCAAGACAGGGCCCGACAGGGCCCAGTAGAGCCTGACAGAGCCCGACAGAGCCCGACAGAGCCCGACAGAGCCCGACAGGGCCCAGTAGAGCCCGACAGAGCCCGACAGAGCCCGACAGCGCCCGACAGGGCCCGACAGGGCCCGACAGGGCCCGACATAGCCCGACAGAGCCTGACAGAGCCCGACAGGGCCCGACAGAGCCCGACAGAGCCCGACAGGGCCCAGTAGAGCCCGACAGAGCCCGACAGAGCCCGACAGAGCCCGGCAGAGCCCGACAGAGCCCGACAGGGCCCGACAGGGCCCGACAGAGCCCGACAGGGCCCGACAGAGCCCGACAGAGCCCGACAGAGCCCGACAGGGCCCGACAGGGCCCAGTAGAGCCCGACAGAGCCCGAGAGGGCCCGACAGAGCCCGACAGAGCCCGACAGAGCCCGACAGGGCCCGACAGAACCCGACAGAGCCCGACAGAGCCCGACAGGGCCCGACAGGGCCCGACAGGGCCCAGTAGAGCCCGACAGAGCCCGACAGAGCCTGACAGAACCCCACAGGGCCCAGTAGAGCCCGACAGAGCCCGACAGAGCCCGACAGAGCCCGACAGGGCCCGACAGAGCCCGACAGAGCCCGACAGGGCCCGACAGGGCCCAGTAGAGCCCGACAGAGCCCGACAGAACCCGACAGAGCCCGACAGAGCCCGACAGAGCCCGACAGAGCCCGACAGGGCCCAGTAGAGCCCGACAGAGCCCGACAGAGCCCGACAGAGCCCGACAGCGCCCGACAGGGCCCGACAGGGCCCGACAGAGCCCGACAGGGCCCGACATAGCCCGACAGAGCCTGACAGACCCGACAGGGCCCGACAGAGCCCGACAGAGCCCGACAGGGCCCAGTAGAGCCCGACAGAGCCCGACAGAGCCCGACAGGGCCCAGTAGAGCCCGACAGAGCCCGACAGATCCCGACAGAGCCCGGCAGAGCCCGACAGGGCCCGACAGAGCCCGACAGGGCCCGACAGGGCCCGACAGGGCCCAGTAGAGCCCGACAGAGCCCGACAGAGCCCGACAGAGCCCGACAGAGCCCAGTAGAGTCCGACAGATCCCGACAGGGCCCGACAGGGCCCGACAGGGCCCAGTAGAGCCCAACAGAGCCCGACAGGGCCCAGTAGAGCCAAGCAGAGCCCGACAGAGCCCGACAGAGCCCGACAGAGCCCGACAGGGCCCGACAGAGCCCGACAGAGCCCGACAGGGCCCGACAGGGCCCGACAGAGACCGACAGAGCCCGACAGGGCCCGACAGGGCGCAGTAGAGCCCGACAGAGCCCGACAGAGCCCAGTAGAGCCCAGTAGAGCCCGACAGGGCCCGACAGGGCCCGACAGGGCCCAGAAGAGCCCGACAGAGCCCGACAGGGCCCGACAGAGCCCGACAGAGCCCGACAGAGCCCGACAGGGCCCAGTAGAGCCCGACAGACCCCGACAGGGCCCGACAGAGCCCGACAGAGCCCGACAGAGCCCGACAGGGCCCGACAGGGCCCGACAGAGCCCGACAGAGCCCAGTAGAGCCCGACAGAGCCCGACAGAGCCCGACAGAGCCCGACAGGGCCCAGTAGAGCCCAGTAGAGCCCGACAGAGCCCAGTAGAGCCCGACAGAGCCCGACAGAGCCCGACAGAGCCCGACAGGGCCCGACAGGGCCCGACAGGGCCCAGTAGAGCCCGACAGAGCCCGACAGGGCCCGACAGAGCCCGACAGAGCCCGACAGAGCCCGACAGAGCCCGACAGGGCCCGACAGGGCCCGACAGAGCCCGACAGGGCCCAGTAGAGCCCAACAGAGCCCGACAGAGCCCGACAGAGACCGACAGGGCCCGACAGAGCCCGACAGAGCCCGACAGGGCCCGACAGAGCCCGACAGAGCCCGACAGGGCCCAGTAGAGCCCGACAGAGCCCGACAGAGCCCGACAGGGCCCGACAGGGCCCGACAGGGCCCGACAGAGCCCGACAGGGCCCGACAGGGCCCGACAGAGCCCAGTAGAGCCCGACAGAGCCCGACAGAGCCCGACAGAGCCCGACAGGGCCCGACAGGGCCCAGTAGAGCCCGACAGAGCCCGACAGGGCCCGACAGAGCCCGACAGGGCACGACAGAGCCCGACAGAGCCCGACAGAGCCCGACAGGGCCCGACAGAGCCCGACAGAGCCCGACAGAGCCCGACAGAGCCCGACAGAGTCCGACAGAGTCCGACAGGGCCCAGTAGAGCCCGACAGAGCCCGACAGAGCCCGACAGAACCCGTCAGAGCCCGACAGAGCCCGACAGAGCCCGACAGAGCCCGACAGAGTCCGACAGAGTCCGACAGGGCCCAGTAGAGCCCGACAGAGCCCGACAGAGCCCGACAGAGCCCGACAGGGCCCAGTAGAGCCCGACAGAGCCCGAGAGGGCCCGACAGAGCCCGACAGAGCCCGACAGAGCCCGACAGGGCCCGACAGAACCCGACAGAGCCCGACAGAGCCCGACAGGGCCCGACAGGGCCCGACAGGGCCCAGTAGAGTCCGACAGAGCCTGACAGAGCCCGACAGGGCCCGACAGAGCCCGACAGAGCCCGACAGAGCCCGACAGGGCCCGACAGGGCCCAGTAGAGCCCGACAGAGCCCGAGAGGGCCCGAGAGAGCCCGACAGAGCCCGACAGAGCCCGACAGGGCCCGACAGAACCCGACAGAGCCCGACAGAGCCCGACAGGGCCCGACAGGGCCCGACAGGGCCCAGTAGAGCCCGACAGAGCCCGACAGAGCCCGACAGAACCCCACAGGGCCCAGTAGAGCCCGACAGAGCCCGACAGAGCCCGACAGAGCCCGACAGGGCCCGACAGAGCCCGACAGAGCCCGACAGCGCCCGACAGGGCCCAGTAGAGCCCGACAGAGTCCGACAGAGCCCGACAGGGCCCGATAGAGCCCGACAGAGCCCGACAGAGCCCGACAGGGCCCGACAGGGCCCGACAGAGCCCGACAGAGCCCGACAGGGCCCAGTAGAGCCCGACAGAGCCCGACAGAGCCCGACAGAGCCCGACAGAGCCCGACAGGGCCCGACAGAGCCCGACAGAGCCCGACAGCGCCCGACAGGGCCCAGTAGAGCCCGACAGAGCCCGACAGAGCCCGACAGAGCCCGACAGGGCCCGACAGGGCCCGACAGAGCCCGACAGGGCCCGACAGAGCCCGACAGGGCCTGACAGAGCCCGACAGGGCCCGACAGAGCCCGACAGAGCCCGACAGGGCCCAGTAGACCCGACAGAGCCCGACAGAGCCCGACAGAGCCCAGTAGAGCCCGACAGAGCCCGACAGAGCCCGACAGGGCCCGACAGAGCCCGACAGGGCCCGACAGGGCCCGACAGAGCCCGACAGAGCCCGATAGGGCCCGACAGGGCCCGACAGGGCCCAGTAGAGCCCGACAGAGCCCGACAGAGCCCGACAGAGCCCAGTAGAGCCCGACAGAGCCCGACAGAGCCCGACAGAGCCCGACAGGGCCCAGTAGAGCCCAGTAGAGCCCGACAGAGCCCGACAGAGCCCGACAGAGCCCGACAGGGCCCGACAGAGCCCGACAGAGCCCGACAGGGCCCGACAGGGCCCGACAGAGCCCGACAGGGCCCGACAGGGCCCGACAGGGCCCAGTAGAGCCCGACAGAGCCCGACAGAGCCCGACAGGGCCCGACAGAGCCCGACAGAGCCCGACAGAGCCCGACAGGGCCCGACAGAGCCCAGTAGAGCCCAGTAGAGCCCGACAGAGCCCGACAGAGCCCGACAGGGCTCAGTAGAGCCCAGTAGAGCCCGACAGAGCCCAGTAGAGCCCGACAGAGCCCGACAGAGCCCGACAGAGCCCGACAGGGCCTGACAGAGCCCGACAGAGCCCGACAGAGCCCGACAGGGCCCAGTAGAGCCCGACAGAGCCCGACAGAGCCCGACAGAGCCCGACAGAGCCCAGTAGAGCCCGACAGAGCCCGACAGAGCCCGACAGAGCCCGACAGAGCCCAGTAGAGCCCGACAGAGCCCGACAGGGACCGATAGAGCCCGACAGGGACCGACAGGGCCCGACAGGGCCCAGTAGAGCCCGACAGAGCCCGACAGAGCCCAGTAGAGCCCAGTAGAGCCCGACAGAGCCCAGTAGAGCCCGACAGAGCCCGACAGAGCCCGACAGCGCCCGACAGGGCCCGACAGGGCCCGACAGAGCCCGACAGGGCCCGACATAGCCCGACACAGCCTGACAGAGCCCGACAGGGCCCGACAGAGCCCGACAGAGCCCGACAGGGCCCAGTAGAGCCCGACAGAGCCCGACAGAGCCCGACAGAGCCCGACAGGGCCCAGTAGAGCCCGACAGAGCCCGACAGGGCCCGACAGAGCCCGACAGAGCCCGACAGAGCCCGACAGGGCCCGACAGGGCCCGACAGAGCCCGACAGAACCCAGTAGAGCCCGACAGAGCCCGACAGAGCCCGACAGAGCCCGACAGGGCCCAGTAGAGCCCTGTAGAGCCCGACAGAGCCCAGTAGAGCCCGACAGAGCCCGACAGAGCCCGACAGAGCCCGACAGGGCCCGACAGGGCCCGACAGGGCCCAGTAGAGCCCGACAGAGCCCGACAGGGCCCGACAGAGCCCGACAGAGCCCGACAGGGCCCAGTAGAGCCCGACAGAGCCCGACAGAGCCCGACAGGGCCCGACAGAGCCCGACAGAGCCCAGTAGAGCCCGATAGAGCCCGACAGAGCCCGACAGAGCCCGACAGGGCCTGACAGAGCCCGACAGAGCCCGACAGGGCCCGACAGAGCCCGACAGAGACCGACAGAGCCCGACAGGGCCCGACAGAGCCCGACAGAGCCCGACAGGGCCCAGTAGAGCCCGACAGAGCCCGACAGGGCCCGACAGGGCCCGACAGGGCCCGACAGAGCCCGACAGGGCCCGACAGGGCCCGACAGGGCCCAGTAGAGCCCGACAGAGCCCGACAGAGCCCAGTAGAGCCCAGTAGAGCCCGACAGGGCCCGACAGGGCCCGACAGGGCCCAGTAGAGCCCGACAGAGCCCGACAGGGCCCGACAGAGCCCGACAGAGCCCGACAGAGCCCGACAGGGCCCAGTAGAGCCCGACAGAGCCCGACAGAGCCCGACAGAGCCCGACAGGGCCCAGTAGAGCTCAGTAGAGCCCGACAGAGCCCGACAGAGCCCGACAGGGCCCGACAGAGCCCGACAGAGCCCGACAGGGCCCAGTAGACCCGACAGAGCCCGACAGAGCCCGACAGAGCCCAGTAGAGCCCGACAGAGCCCGACAGAGCCCGACAGGGCCCGACAGAGCCCGACAGGGCCCGACAGGGCCCGACAGAGCCCGACAGAGCCCGATAGGGCCCGACAGGGCCCGACAGGGCCCAGTAGAGCCCGACAGAGCCCGACAGAGCCCGACAGAGCCCAGTAGAGCCCGACAGAGCCCGACAGAGCCCGACAGAGCCCGACAGGGCCCAGTAGAGCCCAGTAGAGCCCGACAGAGCCCGACAGAGCCCGACAGAGCCCGACAGGGCCCGACAGAGCCCGACAGAGCCCGACAGGGCCCGACAGGGCCCGACAGAGCCCGACAGGGCCCGACAGGGCCCGACAGGGCCCAGTAGAGCCCGACAGAGCCCGACAGAGCCCGACAGGGCCCGACAGAGCCCGACAGAGCCCGACAGAGCCCGACAGGGCCCGACAGAGCCCAGTAGAGCCCAGTAGAGCCCGACAGAGCCCGACAGAGCCCGACAGGGCTCAGTAGAGCCCAGTAGAGCCCGACAGAGCCCAGTAGAGCCCGACAGAGCCCGACAGAGCCCGACAGAGCCCGACAGGGCCTGACAGAGCCCGACAGAGCCCGACAGAGCCCGACAGGGCCCAGTAGAGCCCGACAGAGCCCGACAGAGCCCGACAGAGCCCGACAGAGCCCAGTAGAGCCCGATAGAGCCCGACAGAGCCCGACAGAGCCCGACAGAGCCCAGTAGAGCCCGACAGAGCCCGACAGGGACCGACAGAGCCCGACAGGGACCGACAGGGCCCGACAGGGCCCAGTAGAGCCCGACAGAGCCCGACAGAGCCCAGTAGAGCCCAGTAGAGCCTGACAGAGCCCAGTAGAGCCCGACAGAGCCCGACAGAGCCCGACAGCGCCCGACAGGGCCCGACAGGGCCCGACAGAGCCCGACAGGGCCCGACATAGCCCGACACAGCCTGACAGAGCCCGACAGGGCCCGACAGAGCCCGACAGAGCCCGACAGGGCCCAGTAGAGCCCGACAGAGCCCGACAGAGCCCGACAGAGCCCGACAGGGCCCAGTAGAGCCCGACAGAGCCCGACAGGGCCCGACAGAGCCCGACAGAGCCCGACAGAGCCCGACAGGGCCCGACAGGGCCCGACAGAGCCCGACAGAGCCCAGTAGAGCCCGACAGAGCCCGACAGAGCCCGACAGAGCCCGACAGGGCCCAGTAGAGCCCTGTAGAGCCCGACAGAGCCCAGTAGAGCCCGACAGAGCCCGACAGAGCCCGACAGAGCCCGACAGGGCCCGACAGGGCCCGACAGGGCCCAGTAGAGCCCGACAGAGCCCGACAGGGCCCGACAGAGCCCGACAGAGCCCGACAGGGCCCAGTAGAGCCCGACAGAGCCCGACAGAGCCCGACAGGGCCCGACAGAGCCCGACAGAGCCCAGTAGAGCCCGATAGAGCCCGACAGAGCCCGACAGAGCCCGACAGGGCCTGACAGAGCCCGACAGAGCCCGACAGGGCCCGACAGAGCCCGACAGAGACCGACAGAGCCCGACAGGGCCCGACAGAGCCCGACAGAGCCCGACAGGGCCCAGTAGAGCCCGACAGAGCCCGACAGGGCCCGACAGGGCCCGACAGGGCCCGACAGAGCCCGACAGGGCCCGACAGGGCCCGACAGGGCCCAGTAGAGCCCGACAGAGCCCGACAGAGCCCAGTAGAGCCCAGTAGAGCCCGACAGGGCCCGACAGGGCCCGACAGGGCCCAGTAGAGCCCGACAGAGCCCGACAGGGCCCGACAGAGCCCGACAGAGCCCGACAGAGCCCGACAGGGCCCAGTAGAGCCCGACAGAGCCCGACAGAGCCCGACAGAGCCCGACAGGGCCCAGTAGAGCTCAGTAGAGCCCGACAGAGCCCGACAGAGCCCGACAGGGCCCGACAGAGCCCGACAGAGCCCGACAGAACCCGACAGGGCCCAGTAGAGCCCAGTAGAGCCCGACAGAGCGCAGTAGAGCCCGACAGAGCCCGACAGAGCCCGACAGAGCCCGACAGAGCCCGACAGGGCCCAGTAGAGCCCGACAGAGCCCGACAGAGCCCGACAGAGCCCGACAGAGCCCAGTAGAGCCCGACAGAGCCCGACAGAGCCCGACAGAGCCCGACAGGGCCCGACAGAGCCCGACAGAGCCCGACATGGCCCGACAGAGCCCGACAGAGCCCGACAGAGCCCAGTAGAGCCCGACAGAGCCCGACAGGGCCCGACAGGGCCCGACAGGGCCCAGTAGAGCCCGACAGAGCCCGACAGAGCCCAGTAGAGCCCAGTAGAGCCCGACAGAGCCCGACAGAGCCCGACAGAGCCCGACAGGGCCCGACAGAGCCCGACAGAGCCCGACAGAGCCCGACAGGGCCCGACCGGGCCCGACAGAGCCCGACAGGGCCCGACAGGGCCCAGTAGAGCCCGACAGAGCCCGACAGAGCCCAGTAGAGCCCAGTAGAGCCCGACAGAGCCCGACAGAGCCCGACAGAGCCCGACAGAGCCCGACAGGGCCCGACAGGGCCCAGTAGAGCCCGACAGAGCCCGACAGGGCCCGACAGGGCCCGACAGGGCCCAGTAGAGCCCGACAGAGCCCGACAGAGCCCGACAGAACCCGTCAGAGCCCGACAGAGCCCGACAGAGCCCGACAGAGCCCGACAGAGTCCGACAGAGTCCGACAGGGCCCAGTAGAGCCCGACAGAGCCCGACAGAGCCCGACAGAGCCCGACAGGGCCCGACAGAGCCCGACAGAGCCCGACAGAGCCCGACAGGGCCCGACAGGGCCCAGTAGAGCCCGACAGAGCCCGAGAGGGCCCGACAGAGCCCGACAGAGCCCGACAGGGCCCGACAGAGCCCGACAGAGCCCGACAGAGCCCGACAGCGCCCGACAGGGCCCAGTAGAGCCCGACAGAGCCCGACAGAGCCCGACAGGTGCCGACAGATCCCGACAGAGCAAGACAGGGCTCGACAGGGCCCAGTAGAGCCTGACAGAGCCCGACAGAACCCGACAGAGCCCGACAGAGCCCGACAGAGCCCGACAGAGCCCGACAGGGCCCAGTAGAGCCCGACAGAGCCCGACAGAGCCTGACAGCGCCCGACAGGGCCCGACAGGGCCCGACAGGGCCCGACATAGCCCGACAGAGATTGACAGAGCCCGACAGGGCCCGACAGAGCCCGACAGAGCCCGACAGGGCCCAGTAGAGCCCGACAGAGCCCGACAGAGCCCGACAGAGCCCAGTAGAGCCCGACAGAGCCCGACAGAGCCCGACAGGGCCCGACAGGGCCCGACAGAGCCCGACAGAGCCCGACAGAGCCCGACAGGGCCCGACAGGGCCCAGTAGAGCCCGACAGAGCCCGAGAGGGCCCGACAGAGCCCGACAGAGCCCGACAGAGCCCGACAGGGCCCGACAGAACCCGACAGAGCCCGACAGAGCCCGACAGGGCCCGACAGGGCCCGACAGGGCCCAGTAGAGCCCGACAGAGCCCGACAGAGCCTGACAGAACCCCACAGGGCCCAGTAGAGCCCGACAGAGCCCGACAGAGCCCGACAGAGCCCGACAGGGCCCGACAGGGCCCGACAGAGCCCGACAGAGCCCGACAGCGCCCGACAGGGCCCAGTAGAGCCCGACAGAGCCCGACAGAGCCCGACAGAGCCCGACAGGGCCCGACAGAGCCCGACAGAGCCCGACAGGGCCCGACAGGGCTCAGTAGAGCCCGACAGAGCCCGACAGGGCCCGATAGAGCCCGACAGAGCCCGACAGAGCCCGACAGAGCCCGACAGGGCCCAGTAGAGCCCGACAGAGCCCGACAGAGCCCGACAGGGCCCGACAGGGCCCGACAGAGCCCGACAGGGCCCGACAGAGCCCGACAGAGCCTGACAGAGCCCGACAGGGCCCGACAGAGCCCGACAGAGCCCGACAGGGCCCAGTAGAGCCCGACAGAGCCCGACAGAGCCCGACAGAGCCCAGTAGAGTCCGACAGAGCCCGACAGGGCCCAGTAGAGCCCGAGAGAGCCCGACAGGGCCCAGTAGAGCCCAGTAGAGCCCGACAGAGCCCGACAGAGCCCGACAGAGCCCGACAGGGCCCGACAGAGTCCGACAGAGCCCGACAGGGCCCGACAGGGCCCGACAGAGCCCGACAGGGCCCGACAGGGCCCGACAGGGCCCAGTAGATCCCGACAGAGCCCGACAGAGCCCAGTAGAGCCCAGTAGAGCCCGACAGGGCCCGACAGGGCCCGACAGGGCCCAGTAGAGCCCGACAGAGCCCGACAGGGCCCGACAGAGCCCGACAGAGCCCGACAGAGCCCGACAGGGCCCAGTAGAGCCCGACAGAGCCCGACAGAGCCCGACAGGGCCCGACAGAGCCCGACAGAGCCCGACAGAGCCCGACAGGGCCCGACAGGACCCGACAGAGCCCGACAGAGCCCAGTAGAGCCCGACAGAGCCCGACAGAGCCCGACAGAGCCCGATAGGGCCCAGTAGAGACCAGTAGAGCCCGACAGAGCCCAGTAGAGCCCGACAGAGCCCGACAGAGCCCGACAGAGCCCGACAGGGCCCGACAGAGCCCGACAGAGCCCGACAGGGCCCAGTAGAGCCCGACAGAGCCCGACAGAGCCCGACAGAGCCCGACAGAGCCCAGTAGAGCCCGACAGAGCCCGACAGAGCTCGACAGGGCCCGACAGAGCCCGACAGAGCCCGACAGGGCCCGACAGAGCCCGACAGAGCCCGACAGAGCCCAGTAGAGCCCGACAGAGCCCGACAGGGCCCGACAGGGCCCGACAGGGCCCAGTAGAGCCCGACAGAGCCCGACAGAGCCCAGTAGAGCCCAGTAGAGCCCGACAGAGCCCAGTAGAGCCCGACAGAGCCCGACAGAGCCCGACAGAGTCCGACAGAGCCCGACAGCGCCCGACAGGGCGCGACAGGGCCCGACAGAGCCCGACAGAGCCCGACAGAGCCCAGTAGAGCCCGACAGAGCCCGACAGAGCCCGACAGAGCCCGACAGAGCCCGACAGAGCCCAGTAGAGCCCGACAGAGCCCGACAGAGCCCGGCAGAGCCCGACAGGGCCCGACAGAGCCCGACAGGGCCCGACAGGGCCCAGTAGAGCCCGACAGAGCCCGACAGAGCCCGACAGAGCCCAGTAGAGCCCGACAGAGCCCGACAGAGCCCAGTAGAGTCCGACAGAGCCCGACAGGGCCCGACAGGGCCCGACAGGGCCCAGTAGAGCCCGACAGAGCCCGACAGGGCCCAGTAGAGCCCAGCAGAGCCCGACAGAGCCCGACAGAGCCCGACAGAGCCCGACAGGGCCCGACAGAGCCCGACAGAGCCCGACGGGGCCCGGCAGGGCCCGACAGAGCCCGACAGGGCCCGACAGGGCCCAGTAGAGCCCGACAGAGCCCGACAGAGCCCAGTAGAGCCCAGTAGAGCCCGACAAGGCCCGACAGGGACCGACAGGGCCCAGTAGAGCCCGACAGAGCCCGACCGGGCCCGACAGAGCCCGACAGAGCCCGACAGGGCCCAATAGAGCCCGACAGAGCCCGACAGGGCCCGACAGAGCCCGACAGAGCCCGACAGAGCCCGACAGGGCCCGACAGAGCCCGACAGAGCCCAGTAGAGCCCGACAGAGCCCGACAGAGCCCGACAGAGCCCGACAGGCCCCAGTAGATCCCAGTAGAGCCCGACAGAGCCCAGTAGAGCCCGACAGAGCCCGACAGAGCCCGACAGAGCCCGACAGGGCCCGACAGGGCCCGACAGGGCCCGACAGAGCCCAGTAGAGCCCGACAGAGCCCGACAGAGCCCGACAGAGCCCGACAGGGCCCGACAGGGCCCAGTAGAGCCCGACAGAGCACGACAGGGCCCGACAGAGCCCGACAGGGCACGACAGAGCCCGACAGAGCCCGACAGAGCCCGACAGGGCCCGACAGGGCCCAGTAGAGCCCGACAGAGCCCGACAGAGCCCGACAGAACCCGTCAGAGCCCGACAGAGCCCGACAGAGCCCGACAGAGCCCGACAGAGTCCGACAGAGTCCGACAGGGCCCAGTAGAGCCCGACAGAGCCCGACAGAGCCCGACAGGGGCCGACAGAGCCCGACAGGGCCCAGTAGAGCCCGACAGAGCCCGACAGAGCCCGACAGAGCCCAGTAGAGCCCGACAGAGCCCGACAGAGCCCGACAGAGCCCAGTAGAGCCCGACAGAGCACGACAGGGCCCGACAGGGCCCGACAGGGCCCAGTAGAGCCCGACAGAGCCCGACAGAGCCCAGTAGAGCCCAGTAGAGCCCGACAGAGCCCGACAGAGCCCGACAGAGCCCGACAGGGCCCGACAGAGCCCGACAGAGCCCGACAGGGCCCGACAGGGCCCGACAGGGCCCAGTAGAGCCCGAAAGAGCCCGATAGAGCCCAGTAGAGCCCAGTAGAGCCCGACAGGGCCCGACAGGGCCCGACAGGGCCCAGTAGAGCCCGACAGAGCCCGACAGAGCCTGACAGAGCCCGACAGGGCCCGACAGGGCCCGAAAGAGCCCGACAGGGCCCGACAGAGCCCGACAGAGCCCGACAGGGCCCGACAGAGCCCGACAGAGCCCGACAGGGCCCAGTAGAGCCCGACAGGGCCCGACAGAGCCCGACAGAGCCCGACAGGGCCCGACAGGGCCCGACAGAGCCCGACAGAGCCCGACAGGGCCCGACAGAGCCCGACAGGGCCCGACAGGGCCCGACAGGGCCCGAGAGGGCCCAGTAGAGCCCGATAGAGCCCGACAGAGCCCGACAGAGCCCGACAGGGCCCGACAGGGCCCGACAGATCCCGACAGGGCCCGACAGGGCCCGACAGAGCCCGACAGGGCCCGATAGAGCCCGACAGGGCCCGACAGAGCCCGACAGAGCCCGACAGGGCACGACAGAGCCCGAAAGAGCCCGACAGGGCCCGACAGAGCCCGACAGAGCCCGACAGAGCACGACAGGGCCCGACAGAGCCCAGTAGATCCCGACAGAGCCCAGTAGAGCCCAGTAGAGCCCGACAGAGCCCGACAGAGCCCGACAGAGCCCGACAGGGCCCGACAGGGCCCGACAGGGCCCAGTAGAGCCCGACAGAGCCCGACAGGGCCCGACAGAGCCCGACAGAGCCCGACAGGGCCCGACAGAGCCCCACAGAACCCGACAGGGCCCAGTAGAGCCCGACAGAGCCCGACAGAGCCCGACAGAGCCCGACAGGGCCCGACAGGGCCCGACAGAGCCCGACAGGGCCCGACAGGGCCCGACAGGGCCCGACAGAGCCCGACAGAGCCCGACAGGGCCCGACAGAGCCCGACAGAGCCCGACAGGGCCCCACAGAGCCCGACAGAGCCCGACAGGGCCCAGTAGAGCCCGATAGAGCCCGACAGAGCCCAGTAGAGCCCGACAGAGCCCGACAGAGCCCAGTAGAGCCCGACAGAGCCCGACAGAGCCCGACAGGGCCCGACAGAGCCCGACAGAGCCCGACAGGGCCCAGTAGAGCACGACAGAGCCCGACAGAGCCCGACAGAGCCCAGTAGAGCCCGACAGAGCCCGACAGGGCCCGACAGGGCCCGACATAGCCCGACAGAGCCCGACAGGGCCCGACAGGGCCCGACAGGGCCCAGTAGAGCCCGACAGAGCCCGACAGAGCCCGACAGAGCCCGACAGAGCCCGACAGGGCCCGACAGAGCCCGACAAGGCCCGACAGGGCCCGACAGATCCCGACAGAGCCCGACAGAGCCCAACAGAACCCGACAGAGCCCGACAGAGCCCAGTAGAGCCCGACAGAGCCCGACAGAGACCGACAGGGCCCGACAGAGCCCGACAGGGCCCGACAGGGCCCGACAGGGCCCAGTAGAGCCCGACAGAGCCCGACAGAGCCCAGTAGAGCCCAGTAGAGCCCGACAGGGCCCGACAGGGCCCGACAGGGCCCAGTAGAGCCCGACAGAGCCCGACAGGGCCCGACAGAGCCCGACAGAGCCCGACAGAGCCCGACAGGGCCCAGTAGAGCCCGACAGAGCCCGACAGAGCCCGACAGAGCCCGACAGGGCCCAGTAGAGCTCAGTAGAGCCCGACAGAGCCCGACAGAGCCCGACAGGGCCCGACAGAGCCCGACAGAGCCCGACAGAACCCGACAGGGCCCAGTAGAGCCCAGTAGAGCCCGACAGAGCGCAGTAGAGCCCGACAGAGCCCGACAGAGCCCGACAGAGCCCGACAGAGCCCGACAGGGCCCAGTAGAGCCCGACAGAGCCCGACAGAGCCCGACAGAGCCCGACAGAGCCCAGTAGAGCCCGACAGAGCCCGACAGAGCCCGACAGAGCCCGACAGGGCCCGACAGAGCCCGACAGAGCCCGACATGGCCCGACAGAGCCCGACAGAGCCCGACAGAGCCCAGTAGAGCCCGACAGAGCCCGACAGGGCCCGACAGGGCCCGACAGGGCCCAGTAGAGCCCGACAGAGCCCGACAGAGCCCAGTAGAGCCCAGTAGAGCCCGACAGAGCCCGACAGAGCCCGACAGAGCCCGACAGGGCCCGACAGAGCCCGACAGAGCCCGACAGAGCCCGACAGGGCCCGACCGCGCCCGACAGAGCCCGACAGGGCCCGACAGGGCGCAGTAGAGCCCGACAGAGCCCGACAGAGCCCGACAGAGCCCGACAGGGCCCGACAGGGCCCAGTAGAGCCCGACAGAGCCCGACAGAGCCCAGTAGAGCCCAGTAGAGCCCGACAGAGCCCGACAGAGCCCGACAGAGCCCGACAGAGCCCGACAGGGCCCGACAGGGCCCGACAGGGCCCAGTAGAGCCCGACAGAGCCCGACAGGGCCCGACAGGGCCCGACAGGGCCCAGTAGAGCCCGACAGAGCCCGACAGAGCCCGACAGAACCCGTCAGAGCCCGACAGAGCCCGACAGAGCCCGACAGAGCCCGACAGAGTCCGACAGAGTCCGACAGGGCCCAGTAGAGCCCGACAGAGCCCGACAGAGCCCGACAGAGCCCGACAGGGCCCGACAGAGCCCGACAGAGCCCGACAGAGCCCGACAGGGCCCGACAGGGCCCAGTAGAGCCCGACAGAGCCCGAGAGGGCCCGACAGAGCCCGACAGAGCCCGACAGGGCCCGACAGAGCCCGACAGAGCCCGACAGAGCCCGACAGCGCCCGACAGGGCCCAGTAGAGCCCGACAGAGCCCGACAGAGCCCGACAGGTGCCGACAGATCCCGACAGAGCAAGACAGGGCTCGACAGGGCCCAGTAGAGCCTGACAGAGCCCGACAGAACCCGACAGAGCCCGACAGAGCCCGACAGAGCCCGACAGAGCCCGACAGGGCCCAGTAGAGCCCGACAGAGCCCGACAGAGCCTGACAGCGCCCGACAGGGCCCGACAGGGCCCGACAGGGCCCGACATAGCCCGACAGAGATTGACAGAGCCCGACAGGGCCCGACAGAGCCCGACAGAGCCCGACAGGGCCCAGTAGAGCCCGACAGAGCCCGACAGAGCCCGACAGAGCCCAGTAGAGCCCGACAGAGCCCGACAGAGCCCGACAGAGCCCGACAGGGCCTGACAGGGCCCGACAGAGCCCGACAGAGCCCGACAGAGCCCGACAGGGCCCGACAGGGCCCAGTAGAGCCCGACAGAGCCCGAGAGGGCCCGACAGAGCCCGACAGAGCCCGACAGAGCCCGACAGGGCCCGACAGAACCCGACAGAGCCCGACAGAGCCCGACAGGGCCCGACAGGGCCCGACAGGGCCCAGTAGAGCCCGACAGAGCCCGACAGAGCCTGACAGAACCCCACAGGGCCCAGTAGAGCCCGACAGAGCCCGACAGAGCCCGACAGAGCCCGACAGGGCCCGACAGGGCCCGACAGAGCCCGACAGAGCCCGACAGCGCCCGACAGGGCCCAGTAGAGCCCGACAGAGCCCGACAGAGCCCGACAGAGCCCGACAGGGCCCGACAGAGCCCGACAGAGCCCGACAGGGCCCGACAGGGCTCAGTAGAGCCCGACAGAGCCCGACAGGGCCCGATAGAGCCCGACAGAGCCCGACAGAGCCCGACAGAGCCCGACAGGGCCCAGTAGAGCCCGACAGAGCCCGACAGAGCCCGACAGGGCCCGACAGGGCCCGACAGAGCCCGACAGGGCCCGACAGAGCCCGACAGAGCCTGACAGAGCCCGACAGGGCCCGACAGAGCCCGACAGAGCCCGACAGGGCCCAGTAGAGCCCGACAGAGCCCGACAGAGCCCGACAGAGCCCAGTAGAGTCCGACAGAGCCCGACAGGGCCCAGTAGAGCCCGAGAGAGCCCGACAGGGCCCAGTAGAGCCCAGTAGAGCCCGACAGAGCCCGACAGAGCCCGACAGAGCCCGACAGGGCCCGACAGAGTCCGACAGAGCCCGACAGGGCCCGACAGGGCCCGACAGAGCCCGACAGGGCCCGACAGGGCCCGACAGGGCCCAGTAGAGCCCGACAGAGCCCGACAGAGCCCAGTAGAGCCCAGTAGAGCCCGACAGGGCCCGACAGGGCCCGACAGGGCCCAGTAGAGCCCGACAGAGCCCGACAGGGCCCGACAGAGCCCGACAGAGCCCGACAGAGCCCGACAGGGCCCAGTAGAGCCCGACAGAGCCCGACAGAGCCCGACAGGGCCCGACAGAGCCCGACAGAGCCCGACAGAGCCCGACAGGGCCCGACAGGACCCGACAGAGCCCGACAGAGCCCAGTAGAGCCCGACAGAGCCCGACAGAGCCCGACAGAGCCCGATAGGGCCCAGTAGAGACCAGTAGATCCCGACAGAGCCCAGTAGAGCCCGACAGAGCCCGACAGAGCCCGACAGAGCCTGACAGGGCCCGACAGAGCCCGACAGAGCCCGACAGGGCCCAGTAGAGCCCGACAGAGCCCGACAGAGCCCGACAGAGCCCGACAGAGCCCAGTAGAGCCCGACAGAGCCCGACAGAGCTCGACAGGGCCCGACAGAGCCCGACAGAGCCCGACAGGGCCCGACAGAGCCCGACAGAGCCCGACAGAGCCCAGTAGAGCCCGACAGAGCCCGACAGGGCCCGACAGGGCCCGACAGGGCCCAGTAGAGCCCGACAGAGCCCGACAGAGCCCAGTAGAGCCCAGTAGAGCCCGACAGAGCCCAGTAGAGCCCGACAGAGCCCGACAGAGCCCGACAGAGTCCGACAGAGCCCGACAGCGCCCGACAGGGCCCGACAGGGCCCGACAGAGCCCGACAGAGCCCGACAGAGCCCAGTAGAGCCCGACAGAGCCCGACAGAGCCCGACAGAGCCCGACAGAGCCCGACAGAGCCCAGTAGAGCCCGACAGAGCCCGACAGAGCCCGGCAGAGCCCGACAGGGCCCGACAGAGCCCGACAGGGCCCGACAGGGCCCAGTAGAGCCCGACAGAGCCCGACAGAGCCCGACAGAGCCCAGTAGAGCCCGACAGAGCCCGACAGAGCCCAGTAGAGTCCGACAGAGCCCGACAGGGCCCGACAGGGCCCGACAGGGCCCAGTAGAGCCCGACAGAGCCCGACAGGGCCCAGTAGAGCCCAGCAGAGCCCGACAGAGCCCGACAGAGCCCGACAGAGCCCGACAGGGCCCGACAGAGCCCGACAGAGCCCGACGGGGCCCGGCAGGGCCCGACAGAGCCCGACAGGGCCCGACAGGGCCCAGTAGAGCCCGACAGAGCCCGACAGAGCCCAGTAGAGCCCAGTAGAGCCCGACAAGGCCCGACAGGGACCGACAGGGCCCAGTAGAGCCCGACAGAGCCCGACCGGGCCCGACAGAGCCCGACAGAGCCCGACAGGGCCCAATAGAGCCCGACAGAGCCCGACAGGGCCCGACAGAGCCCGACAGAGCCCGACAGAGCCCGACAGGGCCCGACAGAGCCCGACAGAGCCCAGTAGAGCCCGACAGAGCCCGACAGAGCCCGACAGAGCCCGACAGGCCCCAGTAGATCCCAGTAGAGCCCGACAGAGCCCAGTAGAGCCCGACAGAGCCCGACAGAGCCCGACAGAGCCCGACAGGGCCCGACAGGGCCCGACAGGGCCCGACAGAGCCCAGTAGAGCCCGACAGAGCCCGACAGAGCCCGACAGAGCCCGACAGGGCCCGACAGGGCCCAGTAGAGCCCGACAGAGCACGACAGGGCCCGACAGAGCCCGACAGGGCACGACAGAGCCCGACAGAGCCCGACAGAGCCCGACAGGGCCCGACAGGGCCCAGTAGAGCCCGACAGAGCCCGACAGAGCCCGACAGAACCCGTCAGAGCCCGACAGAGCCCGACAGAGCCCGACAGAGCCCGACAGAGTCCGACAGAGTCCGACAGAGTCCGACAGAGTCCGACAGGGCCCAGTAGAGCCCGACAGAGCCCGACAGAGCCCGACAGGGGCCGACAGAGCCCGACAGGGCCCGACAGAGTCCGACAGAGCCCGACAGAGATTGACAGAGCCCGACAGGGCCCGACAGAGCCCGACAGAGCCTGACAGCGCCCGACAGGGCCCGACAGGGCCCGACAGGGCCCGACATAGCCCGACAGAGATTGACAGAGCCCGACAGGGCCCGACAGAGCCCGACAGAGCCCGACAGGGCCCAGTAGAGCCCGACAGAGCCCGACAGAGCCCGACAGAGCCCAGTAGAGCCCGACAGAGCCCGACAGAGCCCGACAGAGCCCGACAGGGCCCGACAGGGCCCGACAGAGCCCGACAGAGCCCGACAGAGCCCGACAGGGCCCGACAGGGCCCAGTAGAGCCCGACAGAGCCCGAGAGGGCCCGACAGAGCCCGACAGAGCCCGACAGAGCCCGACAGGGCCCGACAGAACCCGACAGAGCCCGACAGAGCCCGAGAGGGCCCGACAGAGCCCGACAGAGCCCGACAGAGCCCGACAGCGCCCGACAGGGCCCAGTAGAGCCCGACAGAGTCCGACAGAGCCCGACAGGGCCCGATAGAGCCCGACAGAGCCCGACAGAGCCCGACAGGGCCCGACAGGGCCCGACAGAGCCCGACAGAGCCCGACAGGGCCCAGTAGAGCCCGACAGAGCCCGACAGAGCCCGACAGAGCCCGACAGGGCCCGACAGAGCCCGACAGAGCCCGACAGCGCCCGACAGGGCCCAGTAGAGCCCGACAGAGCCCGACAGAGCCCGACAGAGCCCGACAGGGCCCGACAGGGCCCGACAGAGCCCGACAGGGCCCGACAGAGCCCGACAGGGCCTGACAGAGCCCGACAGGGCCCGACAGAGCCCGACAGAGCCCGACAGGGCCCAGTAGACCCGACAGAGCCCGACAGAGCCCGACAGAGCCCAGTAGAGCCCGACAGAGCCCGACAGAGCCCGACAGGGCCCGACAGAGCCCGACAGGGCCCGACAGGGCCCGACAGAGCCCGACAGAGCCCGACAGGGCCCGACAGGGCCCGACAGGGCCCAGTAGAGCCCGACAGAGCCCGACAGAGCCCGACAGAGCCCAGTAGAGCCCGACAGAGCCCGACAGAGCCCGACAGAGCCCGACAGGGCCCAGTAGAGCCCAGTAGAGCCCGACAGAGCCCGACAGAGCCCGACAGAGCCCGACAGGGCCCGACAGAGCCCGACAGAGCCCGACAGGGCCCGACAGGGCCCGACAGAGCCCGACAGGGCCCGACAGGGCCCGACAGGGCCCAGTAGAGCCCGACAGAGCCCGACAGAGCCCGACAGGGCCCGACAGAGCCCGACAGAGCCCGACAGAGCCCGACAGGGCCCGACAGAGCCCAGTAGAGCCCAGTAGAGCCCGACAGAGCCCGACAGAGCCCGACAGGGCTCAGTAGAGCCCAGTAGAGCCCGACAGAGCCCAGTAGAGCCCGACAGAGCCCGACAGAGCCCGACAGAGCCCGACAGGGCCTGACAGAGCCCGACAGAGCCCGACAGAGCCCGACAGGGCCCAGTAGAGCCCGACAGAGCCCGACAGAGCCCGACAGAGCCCGACAGGGCCCGACAGGGCCCGACAGAGCCCGACAGAGCCCGACAGAGCCCGACAGAGCCCAGTAGAGCCCGACAGAGCCCGACAGGGACCGACAGAGCCCGACAGGGACCGACAGGGCCCGACAGGGCCCAGTAGAGCCCGACAGAGCCCGACAGAGCCCAGTAGAGCCCAGTAGAGCCCGACAGAGCCCAGTAGAGCCCGACAGAGCCCGACAGAGCCCGACAGCGCCCGACAGGGCCCGACAGGGCCCGACAGAGCCCGACAGGGCCCGACATAGCCCGACACAGCCTGACAGAGCCCGACAGGGCCCGACAGAGCCCGACAGAGCCCGACAGGGCCCAGTAGAGCCCGACAGAGCCCGACAGAGCCCGACAGAGCCCGACAGGGCCCAGTAGAGCCCGACAGAGCCCGACAGGGCCCGACAGAGCCCGACAGAGCCCGACAGAGCCCGACAGGGCCCGACAGGGCCCGACAGGGCCCGACAGAGCCCAGTAGAGCCCGACAGAGCCCGACAGAGCCCGACAGAGCCCGACAGGGCCCAGTAGAGCCCTGTAGAGCCCGACAGAGCCCAGTAGAGCCCGACAGAGCCCGACAGAGCCCGACAGAGCCCGACAGGGCCCGACAGGGCCCGACAGGGCCCAGTAGAGCCCGACAGAGCCCGACAGGGCCCGACAGAGCCCGACAGAGCCCGACAGGGCCCAGTAGAGCCCGACAGAGCCCGACAGAGCCCGACAGGGCCCGACAGAGCCCGACAGAGCCCAGTAGAGCCCGATAGAGCCCGACAGAGCCCGACAGAGCCCGACAGGGCCTGACAGAGCCCGACAGAGCCCGACAGGGCCCGACAGAGCCCGACAGAGACCGACAGAGCCCGACAGGGCCCGACAGAGCCCGACAGAGCCCGACAGGGCCCAGTAGAGCCCGACAGAGCCCGACAGGGCCCGACAGGGCCCGACAGGGCCCGACAGAGCCCGACAGGGCCCGACAGGGCCCGACAGGGCCCAGTAGAGCCCGACAGAGCCCGACAGAGCCCAGTAGAGCCCAGTAGAGCCCGACAGGGCCCGACAGGGCCCGACAGGGCCCAGTAGAGCCCGACAGAGCCCGACAGGGCCCGACAGAGCCCGACAGAGCCCGACAGAGCCCGACAGGGCCCAGTAGAGCCCGACAGAGCCCGACAGAGCCCGACAGAGCCCGACAGGGCCCAGTAGAGCTCAGTAGAGCCCGACAGAGCCCGACAGAGCCCGACAGGGCCCGACAGAGCCCGACAGAGCCCGACAGAACCCGACAGGGCCCAGTAGAGCCCAGTAGAGCCCGACAGAGCGCAGTAGAGCCCGACAGAGCCCGACAGAGCCCGACAGGGCCCGACAGAGCCCGACAGAGCCCGACAGCGCCCGACAGGGCCCAGTAGAGCCCGACAGAGCCCGACAGAGCCCGACAGAGCCCGACAGGGCCCGACAGGGCCCGACAGAGCCCGACAGGGCCCGACAGAGCCCGACAGGGCCTGACAGAGCCCGACAGGGCCCGACAGAGCCCGACAGAGCCCGACAGGGCCCAGTAGACCCGACAGAGCCCGACAGAGCCCGACAGAGCCCAGTAGAGCCCGACAGAGCCCGACAGAGCCCGACAGGGCCCGACAGAGCCCGACAGGGCCCGACAGGGCCCGACAGGGCCCGACAGGGCCCAGTAGAGCCCGACAGAGCCCGACAGAGCCCGACAGAGCCCAGTAGAGCCCGACAGAGCCCGACAGAGCCCGACAGAGCCCGACAGGGCCCAGTAGAGCCCAGTAGAGCCCGACAGAGCCCGACAGAGCCCGACAGAGCCCGACAGGGCCCGACAGAGCCCGACAGAGCCCGACAGGGCCCGACAGGGCCCGACAGAGCCCGACAGGGCCCGACAGGGCCCGACAGGGCCCAGTAGAGCCCGACAGAGCCCGACAGAGCCCGACAGGGCCCGACAGAGCCCGACAGAGCCCGACAGAGCCCGACAGGGCCCGACAGAGCCCAGTAGAGCCCAGTAGAGCCCGACAGAGCCCGACAGAGCCCGACAGGGCTCAGTAGAGCCCAGTAGAGCCCGACAGAGCCCAGTAGAGCCCGACAGAGCCCGACAGAGCCCGACAGAGCCCGACAGGGCCTGACAGAGCCCGACAGAGCCCGACAGAGCCCGACAGGGCCCAGTAGAGCCCGACAGAGCCCGACAGAGCCCGACAGAGCCCGACAGAGCCCAGTAGAGCCCGACAGAGCCCGATAGAGCCCGACAGAGCCCGACAGAGCCCAGTAGAGCCCGACAGAGCCCGACAGGGACCGACAGAGCCCGACAGGGACCGACAGGGCCCGACAGGGCCCAGTAGAGCCCGACAGAGCCCGACAGAGCCCAGTAGAGCCCAGTAGAGCCCGACAGAGCCCAGTAGAGCCCGACAGAGCCCGACAGAGCCCGACAGCGCCCGACAGGGCCCGACAGGGCCCGACAGAGCCCGACAGGGCCCGACATAGCCCGACACAGCCTGACAGAGCCCGACAGGGCCCGACAGAGCCCGACAGAGCCCGACAGGGCCCAGTAGAGCCCGACAGAGCCCGACAGAGCCCGACAGAGCCCGACAGGGCCCAGTAGAGCCCGACAGAGCCCGACAGGGCCCGACAGAGCCCGACAGAGCCCGACAGAGCCCGACAGGGCCCGACAGGGCCCGACAGAGCCCGACAGAGCCCAGTAGAGCCCGACAGAGCCCGACAGAGCCCGACAGAGCCCGACAGGGCCCAGTAGAGCCCTGTAGAGCCCGACAGAGCCCAGTAGAGCCCGACAGAGCCCGACAGAGCCCGACAGAGCCCGACAGGGCCCGACAGGGCCCGACAGGGCCCAGTAGAGCCCGACAGAGCCCGACAGGGCCCGACAGAGCCCGACAGAGCCCGACAGGGCCCAGTAGAGCCCGACAGAGCCCGACAGAGCCCGACAGGGCCCGACAGAGCCCGACAGAGCCCAGTAGAGCCCGATAGAGCCCGACAGAGCCCGACAGAGCCCGACAGGGCCTGACAGAGCCCGACAGAGCCCGACAGGGCCCGACAGAGCCCGACAGAGACCGACAGAGCCCGACACGGCCCGACAGAGCCCGACAGAGCCCGACAGGGCCCAGTAGAGCCCGACAGAGCCCGACAGGGCCCGACAGGGCCCGACAGGGCCCGACAGAGCCCGACAGGGCCCGACAGGGCCCGACAGGGCCCAGTAGAGCCCGACAGAGCCCGACAGAGCCCAGTAGAGCCCAGTAGAGCCCGACAGGGCCCGACAGGGCCCGACAGGGCCCAGTAGAGCCCGACAGAGCCCGACAGGGCCCGACAGAGCCCGACAGAGCCCGACAGAGCCCGACAGGGCCCAGTAGAGCCCGACAGAGCCCGACAGAGCCCGACAGAGCCCGACAGGGCCCAGTAGAGCTCAGTAGAGCCCGACAGAGCCCGACAGAGCCCGACAGGGCCCGACAGAGCCCGACAGAGCCCGACAGAACCCGACAGGGCCCAGTAGAGCCCAGTAGAGCCCGACAGAGCGCAGTAGAGCCCGACAGAGCCCGACAGAGCCCGACAGAGCCCGACAGAGCCCGACAGGGCCCAGTAGAGCCCGACAGAGCCCGACAGAGCCCGACAGAGCCCGACAGAGCCCAGTAGAGCCCGACAGAGCCCGACAGAGCCCGACAGAGCCCGACAGGGCCCGACAGAGCCCGACAGAGCCCGACATGGCCCGACAGAGCCCGACAGAGCCCGACAGAGCCCAGTAGAGCCCGACAGAGCCCGACAGGGCCCGACAGGGCCCGACAGGGCCCAGTAGAGCCCGACAGAGCCCGACAGAGCCCAGTAGAGCCCAGTAGAGCCCGACAGAGCCCGACAGAGCCCGACAGAGCCCGACAGGGCCCGACAGAGCCCGACAGAGCCCGACAGAGCCCGACAGGGCCCGACCGGGCCCGACAGAGCCCGACAGGGCCCGACAGGGCGCAGTAGAGCCCGACAGAGCCCGACAGAGCCCGACAGAGCCCGACAGGGCCCGACAGGGCCCAGTAGAGCCCGACAGAGCCCGACAGAGCCCAGTAGAGCCCAGTAGAGCCCGACAGAGCCCGACAGAGCCCGACAGAGCCCGACAGAGCCCGACACGGCCCGACAGGGCCCGACAGGGCCCAGTAGAGCCCGACAGAGCCCGACAGGGCCCGACAGGGCCCGACAGGGCCCAGTAGAGCCCGACAGAGCCCGACAGAGCCCGACAGAACCCGTCAGAGCCCGACAGAGCCCGACAGAGCCCGACAGAGCCCGACAGAGTCCGACAGAGTCTGACAGGGCCCAGTAGAGCCCGACAGAGCCCGACAGAGCCCGACAGAGCCCGACAGGGCCCGACAGAGCCCGACAGAGCCCGACAGAGCCCGACAGGGCCCGACAGGGCCCAGTAGAGCCCGACAGAGCCCGAGAGGGCCCGACAGAGCCCGACAGAGCGCGACAGGGCCCGACAGAGCCCGACAGAGCCCGACAGAGCCCGACAGCGCCCGACAGGGCCCAGTAGAGCCCGACAGAGCCCGACAGAGCCCGACAGGTGCCGACAGATCCCGACAGAGCAAGACAGGGCTCGACAGGGCCCAGTAGAGCCTGACAGAGCCCGACAGAACCCGACAGAGCCCGACAGAGCCCGACAGAGCCCGACAGAGCCCGACAGGGCCCAGTAGAGCCCGACAGAGCCCGACAGAGCCTGACAGCGCCCGACAGGGCCCGACAGGGCCCGACAGGGCCCGACATAGCCCGACAGAGATTGACAGAGCCCGACAGGGCCCGACAGAGCCCGACAGAGCCCGACAGGGCCCAGTAGAGCCCGACAGAGCCCGACAGAGCCCGACAGAGCCCAGTAGAGCCCGACAGAGCCCGACAGAGCCCGACAGAGCCCGACAGGGCCCGACAGGGCCCGACAGAGCCCGACAGAGCCCGACAGAGCCCGACAGGGCCCGACAGGGCCCAGTAGAGCCCGACAGAGCCCGAGAGGGCCCGACAGAGCCCGACAGAGCCCGACAGAGCCCGACAGGGCCCGACAGAACCCGACAGAGCCCGACAGAGCCCGACAGGGCCCGACAGGGCCCGACAGGGCCCAGTAGAGCCCGACAGAGCCCGACAGAGCCTGACAGAACCCCACAGGGCCCAGTAGAGCCCGACAGAGCCCGACAGAGCCCGACAGAGCCCGACAGGGCCCGACAGGGCCCGACAGAGCCCGACAGAGCCCGACAGCGCCCGACAGGGCCCAGTAGAGCCCGACAGAGCCCGACAGAGCCCGACAGAGCCCGACAGGGCCCGACAGAGCCCGACAGAGCCCGACAGGGCCCGACAGGGCTCAGTAGAGCCCGACAGAGCCCGACAGGGCCCGATAGAGCCCGACAGAGCCCGACAGAGCCCGACAGAGCCCGACAGGGCCCAGTAGAGCCCGACAGAGCCCGACAGAGCCCGACAGGGCCCGACAGGGCCCGACAGAGCCCGACAGGGCCCGACAGAGCCCGACAGAGCCTGACAGAGCCCGACAGGGCCCGACAGAGCCCGACAGAGCCCGACAGGGCCCAGTAGAGCCCGACAGAGCCCGACAGAGCCCGACAGAGCCCAGTAGAGTCCGACAGAGCCCGACAGGGCCCAGTAGAGCCCGAGAGAGCCCGACAGGGCCCAGTAGAGCCCAGTAGAGCCCGACAGAGCCCGACAGAGCCCGACAGAGCCCGACAGGGCCCGACAGAGTCCGACAGAGCCCGACAGGGCCCGACAGGGCCCGACAGAGCCCGACAGGGCCCGACAGGGCCCGACAGGGCCCAGTAGAGCCCGACAGAGCCCGACAGAGCCCAGTAGAGCCCAGTAGAGCCCGACAGGGCCCGACAGGGCCCGACAGGGCCCAGTAGAGCCCGACAGAGCCCGACAGGGCCCGACAGAGCCCGACAGAGCCCGACAGAGCCCGACAGGGCCCAGTAGAGCCCGACAGAGCCCGACAGAGCCCGACAGGGCCCGACAGAGCCCGACAGAGCCCGACAGAGCCCGACAGGGCCCGACAGGACCCGACAGAGCCCGACAGAGCCCAGTAGAGCCCGACAGAGCCCGACAGAGCCCGACAGAGCCCGATAGGGCCCAGTAGAGACCAGTAGAGCCCGACAGAGCCCAGTAGAGCCCGACAGAGCCCGACAGAGCCCGACAGAGCCCGACAGGGCCCGACAGAGCCCGACAGAGCCCGACAGGGCCCAGTAGAGCCCGACAGAGCCCGACAGAGCCCGACAGAGCCCGACAGAGCCCAGTAGAGCCCGACAGAGCCCGACAGAGCTCGACAGGGCCCGACAGAGCCCGACAGAGCCCGACAGGGCCCGACAGAGCCCGACAGAGCCCGACAGAGCCCAGTAGAGCCCGACAGAGCCCGACAGGGCCCGACAGGGCCCGACAGGGCCCAGTAGAGCCCGACAGAGCCCGACAGAGCCCAGTAGAGCCCAGTAGAGCCCGACAGAGCCCAGTAGAGCCCGACAGAGCCCGACAGAGCCCGACAGAGTCCGACAGAGCCCGACAGCGCCCGACAGGGCCCGACAGGGCCCGACAGAGCCCGACAGAGCCCGACAGAGCCCAGTAGAGCCCGACAGAGCCCGACAGAGCCCGACAGAGCCCGACAGAGCCCGACAGAGCCCAGTAGAGCCCGACAGAGCCCGACAGAGCCCGGCAGAGCCCGACAGGGCCCGACAGAGCCCGACAGGGCCCGACAGGGCCCAGTAGAGCCCGACAGAGCCCGACAGAGCCCGACAGAGCCCAGTAGAGCCCGACAGAGCCCGACAGAGCCCAGTAGAGTCCGACAGAGCCCGACAGGGCCCGACAGGGCCCGACAGGGCCCAGTAGAGCCCGACAGAGCCCGACAGGGCCCAGTAGAGCCCAGCAGAGCCCGACAGAGCCCGACAGAGCCCGACAGAGCCCGACAGGGCCCGACAGAGCCCGACAGAGCCCGACGGGGCCCGGCAGGGCCCGACAGAGCCCGACAGGGCCCGACAGGGCCCAGTAGAGCCCGACAGAGCCCGACAGAGCCCAGTAGAGCCCAGTAGAGCCCGACAAGGCCCGACAGGGACCGACAGGGCCCAGTAGAGCCCGACAGAGCCCGACCGGGCCCGACAGAGCCCGACAGAGCCCGACAGGGCCCAATAGAGCCCGACAGAGCCCGACAGGGCCCGACAGAGCCCGACAGAGCCCGACAGAGCCCGACAGGGCCCGACAGAGCCCGACAGAGCCCAGTAGAGCCCGACAGAGCCCGACAGAGCCCGACAGAGCCCGACAGGCCCCAGTAGATCCCAGTAGAGCCCGACAGAGCCCAGTAGAGCCCGACAGAGCCCGACAGAGCCCGACAGAGCCCGACAGGGCCCGACAGGGCCCGACAGGGCCCGACAGAGCCCAGTAGAGCCCGACAGAGCCCGACAGAGCCCGACAGAGCCCGACAGGGCCCGACAGGGCCCAGTAGAGCCCGACAGAGCACGACAGGGCCCGACAGAGCCCGACAGGGCACGACAGAGCCCGACAGAGCCCGACAGAGCCCGACAGGGCCCGACAGGGCCCAGTAGAGCCCGACAGAGCCCGACAGAGCCCGACAGAACCCGTCAGAGCCCGACAGAGCCCGACAGAGCCCGACAGAGCCCGACAGAGTCCGACAGAGTCCGACAGGGCCCAGTAGAGCCCGACAGAGCCCGACAGAGCCCGACAGGGGCCGACAGAGCCCGACAGGGCCCAGTAGAGCCCGACAGAGCCCGACAGAGCCCGACAGAGCCCAGTAGAGCCCGACAGAGCCCGACAGAGCCCGACAGAGCCCAGTAGAGCCCGACAGAGCACGACAGGGCCCGACAGGGCCCGACAGGGCCCAGTAGAGCCCGACAGAGCCCGACAGAGCCCAGTAGAGCCCAGTAGAGCCCGACAGAGCCCGACAGAGCCCGACAGAGCCCGACAGGGCCCGACAGAGCCCGACAGAGCCCGACAGGGCCCGACAGGGCCCGACAGGGCCCAGTAGAGCCCGAAAGAGCCCGATAGAGCCCAGTAGAGCCCAGTAGAGCCCGACAGGGCCCGACAGGGCCCGACAGGGCCCAGTAGAGCCCGACAGAGCCCGACAGAGCCTGACAGAGCCCGACAGGGCCCGACAGGGCCCGAAAGAGCCCGACAGGGCCCGACAGAGCCCGACAGAGCCCGACAGGGCCCGACAGAGCCCGACAGAGCCCGACAGGGCCCAGTAGAGCCCGACAGGGCCCGACAGAGCCCGACAGAGCCCGACAGGGCCCGACAGGGCCCGACAGAGCCCGACAGAGCCCGACAGGGCCCGACAGAGCCCGACAGGGCCCGACAGGGCCCGACAGGGCCCGAGAGGGCCCAGTAGAGCCCGATAGAGCCCGACAGAGCCCGACAGAGCCCGACAGGGCCCGACAGGGCCCGACAGATCCCGACAGGGCCCGACAGGGCCCGACAGAGCCCGACAGGGCCCGATAGAGCCCGACAGGGCCCGACAGAGCCCGACAGAGCCCGACAGGGCACGACAGAGCCCGAAAGAGCCCGACAGGGCCCGACAGAGCCCGACAGAGCCCGACAGAGCACGACAGGGCCCGACAGAGCCCAGTAGATCCCGACAGAGCCCAGTAGAGCCCAGTAGAGCCCGACAGAGCCCGACAGAGCCCGACAGAGCCCGACAGGGCCCGACAGGGCCCGACAGGGCCCAGTAGAGCCCGACAGAGCCCGACAGGGCCCGACAGAGCCCGACAGAGCCCGACAGGGCCCGACAGAGCCCCACAGAACCCGACAGGGCCCAGTAGAGCCCGACAGAGCCCGACAGAGCCCGACAGAGCCCGACAGGGCCCGACAGGGCCCGACAGAGCCCGACAGGGCCCGACAGGGCCCGACAGGGCCCGACAGAGCCCGACAGAGCCCGACAGGGCCCGACAGAGCCCGACAGAGCCCGACAGGGCCCCACAGAGCCCGACAGAGCCCGACAGGGCCCAGTAGAGCCCGATAGAGCCCGACAGAGCCCAGTAGAGCCCGACAGAGCCCGACAGAGCCCAGTAGAGCCCGACAGAGCCCGACAGAGCCCGACAGGGCCCGACAGAGCCCGACAGAGCCCGACAGGGCCCAGTAGAGCACGACAGAGCCCGACAGAGCCCGACAGAGCCCAGTAGAGCCCGACAGAGCCCGACAGGGCCCGACAGGGCCCGACATAGCCCGACAGAGCCCGACAGGGCCCGACAGGGCCCGACAGGGCCCAGTAGAGCCCGACAGAGCCCGACAGAGCCCGACAGAGCCCGACAGAGCCCGACAGGGCCCGACAGAGCCCGACAAGGCCCGACAGGGCCCGACAGATCCCGACAGAGCCCGACAGAGCCCAACAGAACCCGACAGAGCCCGACAGAGCCCAGTAGAGCCCGACAGAGCCCGACAGAGACCGACAGGGCCCGACAGAGCCCGACAGGGCCCGACAGGGCCCGACAGGGCCCAGTAGAGCCCGACAGAGCCCGACAGAGCCCAGTAGAGCCCAGTAGAGCCCGACAGGGCCCGACAGGGCCCGACAGGGCCCAGTAGAGCCCGACAGAGCCCGACAGGGCCCGACAGAGCCCGACAGAGCCCGACAGAGCCCGACAGGGCCCAGTAGAGCCCGACAGAGCCCGACAGAGCCCGACAGAGCCCGACAGGGCCCAGTAGAGCTCAGTAGAGCCCGACAGAGCCCGACAGAGCCCGACAGGGCCCGACAGAGCCCGACAGAGCCCGACAGAACCCGACAGGGCCCAGTAGAGCCCAGTAGAGCCCGACAGAGCGCAGTAGAGCCCGACAGAGCCCGACAGAGCCCGACAGAGCCCGACAGAGCCCGACAGGGCCCAGTAGAGCCCGACAGAGCCCGACAGAGCCCGACAGAGCCCGACAGAGCCCAGTAGAGCCCGACAGAGCCCGACAGAGCCCGACAGAGCCCGACAGGGCCCGACAGAGCCCGACAGGGCCCGACAGAGCCCGACAGAGCCCGACAGAGCCCGACAGAGCCCAGTAGAGCCCAGTAGAGCCCGACAGAGCCCGACAGAGCCCGACAGAGCCCGACAGGGCCCGACAGAGCCCGACAGAGCCCGACAGAGCCCGACAGGGCCCGACCGGGCCCGACAGAGCCCGACAGGGCCCGACAGGGCGCAGTAGAGCCCGACAGAGCCCGACAGAGCCCGACAGAGCCCGACAGGGCCCGACAGGGCCCAGTAGAGCCCGACAGAGCCCGACAGAGCCCAGTAGAGACCAGTAGAGCCCGACAGAGCCCGACAGAGCCCGACAGAGCCCGACAGGGCCCGACAGGGCCCGACAGGGCCCAGTAGAGCCCGACAGAGCCCGACAGGGCCCGACAGGGCCCGACAGGGCCCAGTAGAGCCCGACAGAGCCCGACAGAGCCCGACAGAACCCGTCAGAGCCCGACAGAGCCCGACAGAGCCCGACAGAGCCCGACAGAGTCTGACAGAGTCCGACAGGGCCCAGTAGAGCCCGACAGAGCCCGACAGAGCCCGACAGAGCCCGACAGGGCCCGACAGAGCCCGACAGAGCCCGACAGAGCCCGACAGGGCCCGACAGGGCCCAGTAGAGCCCGACAGAGCCCGAGAGGGCCCGACAGAGCCCGACAGAGCCCGACAGGGCCCGACAGAGCCCGACAGAGCCCGACAGAGCCCGACAGCGCCCGACAGGGCCCAGTAGAGCCCGACAGAGCCCGACAGAGCCCGACAGGTGCCGACAGATCCCGACAGAGCAAGACAGGGCTCGACAGGGCCCAGTAGAGCCTGACAGAGCCCGACAGAACCCGACAGAGCCCGACAGAGCCCGACAGAGCCCGACAGAGCCCGACAGGGCCCAGTAGAGCCCGACAGAGCCCGACAGAGCCTGACAGCGCCCGACAGGGCCCGACAGGGCCCGACAGGGCCCGACATAGCCCGACAGAGATTGACAGAGCCCGACAGGGCCCGACAGAGCCCGACAGAGCCCAACAGGGCCCAGTAGAGCCCGACAGAGCCCGACAGAGCCCGACAGAGCCCAGTAGAGCCCGACAGAGCCCGACAGAGCCCGACAGAGCCCGACAGGGCCCGACAGGGCCCGACAGAGCCCGACAGAGCCCGACAGAGCCCGACAGGGCCCGACAGGGCCCAGTAGAGCCCGACAGAGCCCGAGAGGGCCCGACAGAGCCCGACAGAGCCCGACAGAGCCCGACAGGGCCCGACAGAACCCGACAGAGCCCGACAGAGCCCGACAGGGCCCGACAGGGCCCGACAGGGCCCAGTAGAGCCCGACAGAGCCCGACAGAGCCTGACAGAACCCCACAGGGCCCAGTAGAGCCCGACAGAGCCCGACAGAGCCCGACAGAGCCCGACAGGGCCCGACAGGGCCCGACAGAGCCCGACAGAGCCCGACAGCGCCCGACAGGGCCCAGTAGAGCCCGACAGAGCCCGACAGAGCCCGACAGAGCCCGACAGGGCCCGACAGAGCCCGACAGAGCCCGACAGGGCCCGACAGGGCTCAGTAGAGCCCGACAGAGCCCGACAGGGCCCGATAGAGCCCGACAGAGCCCGACAGAGCCCGACAGAGCCCGACAGGGCCCAGTAGAGCCCGACAGAGCCCGACAGAGCCCGACAGGGCCCGACAGGGCCCGACAGAGCCCGACAGGGCCCGACAGAGCCCGACAGAGCCTGACAGAGCCCGACAGGGCCCGACAGAGCCCGACAGAGCCCGACAGGGCCCAGTAGAGCCCGACAGAGCCCGACAGAGCCCGACAGAGCCCAGTAGAGTCCGACAGAGCCCGACAGGGCCCAGTAGAGCCCGAGAGAGCCCGACAGGGCCCAGTAGAGCCCAGTAGAGCCCGACAGAGCCCGACAGAGCCCGACAGAGCCCGACAGGGCCCGACAGAGTCCGACAGAGCCCGACAGGGCCCGACAGGGCCCGACAGAGCCCGACAGGGCCCGACAGGGCCCGACAGGGCCCAGTAGAGCCCGACAGAGCCCGACAGAGCCCAGTAGAGCCCAGTAGAGCCCGACAGGGCCCGACAGGGCCCGACAGGGCCCAGTAGAGCCCGACAGAGCCCGACAGGGCCCGACAGAGCCCGACAGAGCCCGACAGAGCCCGACAGGGCCCAGTAGAGCCCGACAGAGCCCGACAGAGCCCGACAGGGCCCGACAGAGCCCGACAGAGCCCGACAGAGCCCGACAGGGCCCGACAGGACCCGACAGAGCCCGACAGAGCCCAGTAGAGCCCGACAGAGCCCGACAGAGCCCGACAGAGCCCGATAGGGCCCAGTAGAGACCAGTAGAGCCCGACAGAGCCCAGTAGAGCCCGACAGAGCCCGACAGAGCCCGACAGAGCCCGACAGGGCCCGACAGAGCCCGACAGAGCCCGACAGGGCCCAGTAGAGCCCGACAGAGCCCGACAGAGCCCGACAGAGCCCGACAGAGCCCAGTAGAGCCCGACAGAGCCCGACAGAGCTCGACAGGGCCCGACAGAGCCCGACAGAGCCCGACAGGGCCCGACAGAGCCCGACAGAGCCCGACAGAGCCCAGTAGAGCCCGACAGAGCCCGACAGGGCCCGACAGGGCCCGACAGGGCCCAGTAGAGCCCGACAGAGCCCGACAGAGCCCAGTAGAGCCCAGTAGAGCCCGACAGAGCCCAGTAGAGCCCGACAGAGCCCGACAGAGCCCGACAGAGTCCGACAGAGCCCGACAGCGCCCGACAGGGCCCGACAGGGCCCGACAGAGCCCGACAGAGCCCGACAGAGCCCAGTAGAGCCCGACAGAGCCCGACAGAGCCCGACAGAGCCCGACAGAGCCCAGTAGAGCCCGACAGAGCCCGACAGAGCCCGGCAGAGCCCGACAGGGCCCGACAGAGCCCGACAGGGCCCGACAGGGCCCAGTAGAGCCCGACAGAGCCCGACAGAGCCCGACAGAGCCCAGTAGAGCCCGACAGAGCCCGACAGAGCCCAGTAGAGTCCGACAGAGCCCGACAGGTCCCGACAGGGCCCGACAGGGCCCAGTAGAGCCCGACAGAGCCCGACAGGGCCCAGTAGAGCCCAGCAGAGCCCGACAGAGCCCGACAGAGCCCGACAGAGCCCGACAGGGCCCGACAGAGCCCGACAGAGCCCGACGGGGCCCGGCAGGGCCCGACAGAGCCCGACAGGGCCCGACAGGGCCCAGTAGAGCCCGACAGAGCCCGACAGAGCCCAGTAGAGCCCAGTAGAGCCCGACAAGGCCCGACAGGGACCGACAGGGCCCAGTAGAGCCCGACAGAGCCCGACCGGGCCCGACAGAGCCCGACAGAGCCCGACAGGGCCCAATAGAGCCCGACAGAGCCCGACAGGGCCCGACAGAGCCCGACAGAGCCCGACAGAGCCCGACAGGGCCCGACAGAGCCCGACAGAGCCCAGTAGAGCCCGACAGAGCCCGACAGAGCCCGACAGAGCCCGACAGGCCCCAGTAGATCCCAGTAGAGCCCGACAGAGCCCAGTAGAGCCCGACAGAGCCCGACAGAGCCCGACAGAGCCCGACAGGGCCCGACAGGGCCCGACAGGGCCCGACAGAGCCCAGTAGAGCCCGACAGAGCCCGACAGAGCCCGACAGAGCCCGACAGGGCCCGACAGGGCCCAGTAGAGCCCGACAGAGCACGACAGGGCCCGACAGAGCCCGACAGGGCACGACAGAGCCCGACAGAGCCCGACAGAGCCCGACAGGGCCCGACAGGGCCCAGTAGAGCCCGACAGAGCCCGACAGAGCCCGACAGAACCCGTCAGAGCCCGACAGAGCCCGACAGAGCCCGACAGAGCCCGACAGAGTCCGACAGAGTCCGACAGAGTCCGACAGAGTCCGACAGGGCCCAGTAGAGCCCGACAGAGCCCGACAGAGCCCGACAGGGGCCGACAGAGCCCGACAGGGCCCGACAGAGTCCGACAGAGCCCGACAGAGATTGACAGAGCCCGACAGGGCCCGACAGAGCCCGACAGAGCCTGACAGCGCCCGACAGGGCCCGACAGGGCCCGACAGGGCCCGACATAGCCCGACAGAGATTGACAGAGCCCGACAGGGCCCGACAGAGCCCGACAGAGCCCGACAGGGCCCAGTAGAGCCCGACAGAGCCCGACAGAGCCCGACAGAGCCCAGTAGAGCCCGACAGAGCCCGACAGAGCCCGACAGGGCCCGACAGGGCCCGACAGAGCCCGACAGAGCCCGACAGAGCCCGACAGGGCCCGACAGGGCCCAGTAGAGCCCGACAGAGCCCGAGAGGGCCCGACAGAGCCCGACAGAGCCCGACAGAGCCCGACAGGGCCCGACAGAACCCGACAGAGCCCGACAGAGCCCGACAGGGCCCGACAGGGCCCGACAGGGCCCAGTAGAGCCCGACAGAGCCCGACAGAGCCTGACAGAACCCCACAGGGCCCAGTAGAGCCCGACAGAGCCCGACAGAGCCCGACAGAGCCCGACAGGGCCCGACAGGGCCCGACAGAGCCCGACAGAGCCCGACAGCGCCCGACAGGGCCCAGTAGAGCCCGACAGAGCCCGACAGAGCCCGACAGAGCCCAACAGGGCCCGACAGAGCCCGACAGAGCCCGACAGGGCCCGACAGGGCTCAGTAGAGCCCGACAGAGCCCGACAGGGCCCGATAGAGCCCGACAGAGCCCGACAGAGCCCGACAGAGCCCGACAGGGCCCAGTAGAGCCCGACAGAGCCCGACAGAGCCCGACAGGGCCCGACAGGGCCCGACAGAGCCCGACAGGGCCCGACAGAGCCCGACAGAGCCTGACAGAGCCCGACAGGGCCCGACAGAGCCCGACAGAGCCCGACAGGGCCCAGTAGAGCCCGACAGAGCCCGACAGAGCCCGACAGAGCCCAGTAGAGTCCGACAGAGCCCGACAGGGCCCAGTAGAGCCCGAGAGAGCCCGACAGGGCCCAGTAGAGCCCAGTAGAGCCCGACAGAGCCCGACAGAGCCCGACAGAGCCCGACAGGGCCCGACAGAGTCCGACAGAGCCCGACAGGGCCCGACAGGGCCCGACAGAGCCCGACAGGGCCCGACAGGGCCCGACAGGGCCCAGTAGAGCCCGACAGAGCCCGACAGAGCCCAGTAGAGCCCAGTAGAGCCCGACAGGGCCCGACAGGGCCCGACAGGGCCCAGTAGAGCCCGACAGAGCCCGACAGGGCCCGACAGAGCCCGACAGAGCCCGACAGAGCCCGACAGGGCCCAGTAGAGCCCGACAGAGCCCGACAGAGCCCGACAGGGCCCGACAGAGCCCGACAGAGCCCGACAGAGCCCGACAGGGCCCGACAGGACCCGACAGAGCCCGACAGAGCCCAGTAGAGCCCGACAGAGCCCGACAGAGCCCGACAGAGCCCGATAGGGCCCAGTAGAGACCAGTAGAGCCCGACAGAGCCCAGTAGAGCCCGACAGAGCCCGACAGAGCCCGACAGAGCCCGACAGGGCCCGACAGAGCCCGACAGAGCCCGACAGGGCCCAGTAGAGCCCGACAGAGCCCGACAGAGCCCGACAGAGCCCGACAGAGCCCAGTAGAGCCCGACAGAGCCCGACAGAGCTCGACAGGGCCCGACAGAGCCCGACAGAGCCCGACAGGGCCCGACAGAGCCCGACAGAGCCCGACAGAGCCCAGTAGAGCCCGACAGAGCCCGACAGGGCCCGACAGGGCCCGACAGGGCCCAGTAGAGCCCGACAGAGCCCGACAGAGCCCAGTAGAGCCCAGTAGAGCCCGACAGAGCCCAGTAGAGCCCGACAGAGCCCGACAGAGCCCGACAGAGTCCGACAGAGCCCGACAGCGCCCGACAGGGCCCGACAGGGCCCGACAGAGCCCGACAGAGCCCGACAGAGCCCAGTAGAGCCCGACAGAGCCCGACAGAGCCCGACAGAGCCCGACAGAGCCCGACAGAGCCCAGTAGAGCCCGACAGAGCCCGACAGAGCCCGGCAGAGCCCGACAGGGCCCGACAGAGCCCGACAGGGCCCGACAGGGCCCAGTAGAGCCCGACAGAGCCCGACAGAGCCCGACAGAGCCCAGTAGAGCCCGACAGAGCCCGACAGAGCCCAGTAGAGTCCGACAGAGCCCGACAGGGCCCGACAGGGCCCGACAGGGCCCAGTAGAGCCCGACAGAGCCCGACAGGGCCCAGTAGAGCCCAGCAGAGCCCGACAGAGCCCGACAGAGCCCGACAGAGCCCGACAGGGCCCGACAGAGCCCGACAGAGCCCGACGGGGCCCGGCAGGGCCCGACAGAGCCCGACAGGGCCCGACAGGGCCCAGTAGAGCCCGACAGAGCCCGACAGAGCCCAGTAGAGCCCAGTAGAGCCCGACAAGGCCCGACAGGGACCGACAGGGCCCAGTAGAGCCCGACAGAGCCCGACCGGGCCCGACAGAGCCCGACAGAGCCCGACAGGGCCCAATAGAGCCCGACAGAGCCCGACAGGGCCCGACAGAGCCCGACAGAGCCCGACAGAGCCCGACAGGGCCCGACAGAGCCCGACAGAGCCCAGTAGAGCCCGACAGAGCCCGACAGAGCCCGACAGAGCCCGACAGGCCCCAGTAGATCCCAGTAGAGCCCGACAGAGCCCAGTAGAGCCCGACAGAGCCCGACAGAGCCCGACAGAGCCCGACAGGGCCCGACAGGGCCCGACAGGGCCCGACAGAGCCCAGTAGAGCCCGACAGAGCCCGACAGAGCCCGACAGAGCCCGACAGGGCCCGACAGGGCCCAGTAGAGCCCGACAGAGCACGACAGGGCCCGACAGAGCCCGACAGGGCACGACAGAGCCCGACAGAGCCCGACAGAGCCCGACAGGGCCCGACAGGGCCCAGTAGAGCCCGACAGAGCCCGACAGAGCCCGACAGAACCCGTCAGAGCCCGACAGAGCCCGACAGAGCCCGACAGAGCCCGACAGAGTCCGACAGAGTCCGACAGGGCCCAGTAGAGCCCGACAGAGCCCGACAGAGCCCGACAGGGGCCGACAGAGCCCGACAGGGCCCAGTAGAGCCCGACAGAGCCCGACAGAGCCCGACAGAGCCCAGTAGAGCCCGACAGAGCCCGACAGAGCCCGACAGAGCCCAGTAGAGCCCGACAGAGCACGACAGGGCCCGACAGGGCCCGACAGGGCCCAGTAGAGCCCGACAGAGCCCGACAGAGCCCAGTAGAGCCCAGTAGAGCCCGACAGAGCCCGACAGAGCCCGACAGAGCCCGACAGAACCCGACAGAGCCCGACAGAGCCCGACAGGGCCCGACAGGGCCCGACAGGGCCCAGTAGAGCCCGAAAGAGCCCGATAGAGCCCAGTAGAGCCCAGTAGAGCCCGACAGGGCCCGACAGGGCCCGACAGGGCCCAGTAGAGCCCGACAGAGCCCGACAGAGCCTGACAGAGCCCGACAGGGCCCGACAGGGCCCGAAAGAGCCCGACAGGGCCCGACAGAGCCCGACAGAGCCCGACAGGGCCCGACAGAGCCCGACAGAGCCCGACAGGGCCCAGTAGAGCCCGACAGGGCCCGACAGAGCCCGACAGAGCCCGACAGGGCCCGACAGGGCCCGACAGAGCCCGACAGAGCCCGACAGGGCCCGACAGAGCCCGACAGGGCCCGACAGGGCCCGACAGGGCCCGAGAGGGCCCAGTAGAGCCCGATAGAGCCCGACAGAGCCCGACAGAGCCCGACAGGGCCCGACAGGGCCCGACAGATCCCGACAGGGCCCGACAGGGCCCGACAGAGCCCGACAGGGCCCGATAGAGCCCGACAGGGCCCGACAGAGCCCGACAGAGCCCGACAGGGCACGACAGAGCCCGAAAGAGCCCGACAGGGCCCGACAGAGCCCGACAGAGCCCGACAGAGCACGACAGGGCCCGACAGAGCCCAGTAGATCCCGACAGAGCCCAGTAGAGCCCAGTAGAGCCCGACAGAGCCCGACAGAGCCCGACAGAGCCCGACAGGGCCCGACAGGGCCCGACAGGGCCCAGTAGAGCCCGACAGAGCCCGACAGGGCCCGACAGAGCCCGACAGAGCCCGACAGGGCCCGACAGAGCCCCACAGAACCCGACAGGGCCCAGTAGAGCCCGACAGAGCCCGACAGAGCCCGACAGAGCCCGACAGGGCCCGACAGGGCCCGACAGAGCCCGACAGGGCCCGACAGGGCCCGACAGGGCCCGACAGAGCCCGACAGAGCCCGACAGGGCCCGACAGAGCCCGACAGAGCCCGACAGGGCCCCACAGAGCCCGACAGAGCCCGACAGGGCCCAGTAGAGCCCGATAGAGCCCGACAGAGCCCAGTAGAGCCCGACAGAGCCCGACAGAGCCCAGTAGAGCCCGACAGAGCCCGACAGAGCCCGACAGGGCCCGACAGAGCCCGACAGAGCCCGACAGGGCCCAGTAGAGCCCGACAGAGCCCGACAGAGCCCGACAGAGCCCAGTAGAGCCCGACAGAGCCCGACAGGGCCCGACAGGGCCCGACATAGCCCGACAGAGCCCGACAGGGCCCGACAGGGCCCGACAGGGCCCAGTAGAGCCCGACAGAGCCCGACAGAGCCCGACAGAGCCCGACAGAGCCCGACAGGGCCCGACAGAGCCCGACAAGGCCCGACAGGGCCCGACAGATCCCGACAGAGCCCGACAGAGCCCAACAGAACCCGACAGAGCCCGACAGAGCCCAGTAGAGCCCGACAGAGCCCGACAGAGACCGACAGGGCCCGACAGAGCCCGACAGAGCCCGACAGGGCCCAGTAGAGCCCGACAGAGCCCGACAGAGCCCGACAGAGCCCAGTAGAGCCCGACAGAGCCCGACAGGGCCCGACAGGGCCCGACATAGCCCGACAGAGACCGACAGGGCCCGACAGGGCCCGACAGGGCCCAGTAGAGCCCGACAGAGCCCGACAGAGCCCGACAGAGCCCGACAGAGCCCGACAGGGCCCGACAGAGCCCGACAAGGCCCGACAGGGCCCGACAGATCCCGACAGAGCCCGACAGAGCCCAACAGAACCCGACAGAGCCCGACAGAGCCCAGTAGAGCCCAGTAGAGCCCGACAGAGCCCGACAGAGCCCGACAGAGCCCGACAGGGCCCGACAGGGCCCAGTAGAGCCCGACAGAGCCCGACAGAGCCCGACAGAGCCCGACAGGGCCCGACAGAGCCCGACAGGGCCCGACAGAGCCCGACAAGGCCCGACAGGGCCCGACAGATCCCGACAGAGCCCGACAGAGCCCGACAGAACCCGACAGAGCCCGACAGAGCCCAGTAGAGCCCAGTAGAGCCCGACAGAGCCCGACAGAGCCCGACAGTGCCCGACAGGGCCCGACAGGGCCCAGTAGAGCCCGACAGAGCCCGACAGAGCCCGACAGAGCCCGAGAGGGCACGACAGGGCCCGACAGAGCCCGACAGGGCCCAGTAGAGCCCGACAGAGCCCGACAGAGCCCGACAGAGCCCGACAGGGCCCAGTAGAGCCCGACAGGGCCCAGTAGAGCCCGACAGAGCCCGACAGGGCCCGACAGAGCCCGACAGGGCCCGACAGGGCCCAGTAGAGCCCGACAGAGCCCGACAGAGCCCAGTAGAGCCCAGTAGAGCCCGACAGAGCCCGACAGAGCCCGACAGGGCCCGACAGAGCCCGACAGAGCCCGACAGGGCCCAGTAGAGCCCGACAGAGCCCGACAGAGCCCGACAGAGCCCGACAGGGCCCAGTAGAGCCCGACAGAGCCCGACAGGGCCCGACAGAGCCCGACAGAGCCTGACAGGGCCCGACAGAGCCCGACAGAGCCCGACAGAGCCCGACAGGGCCCAGTAGAGCCCGACAGAGCCCGACAGAGCCCGACAGAGCCCGACAGGGCCCGACAGAGCCCGACAGAGCCCGACAGGGCCCGACAGGGCCCGACAGAGCCCGACAGGGCCCGACAGAGCCCGACAGAGCCCGACAGAGCCCGACAGGGCCCAGTAGAGCCCAGTAGAACCAGACAGAGCCAGTAGAGCCCGACAGAGCCCGACAGAGCCCGACAGGGCCCGACAGACCCCGACAGGGCCCAGTAGAGCCCGACAGAGCCCGACAGAGCCCAGTAGAGCCCGACAGAGCCCGACAGAGCCCGACAGGGCCCGACAGGGCCCGACAGAGCCCGACAGAGCCCGACAGGGCCCGACAGACCCCGACAGGGCCCAGTAGAGCCCGACAGAGCCCGACAGAGCCCAGTAGAGCCCGACAGAGCCCGACAGAGCCCGACAGGGCCCGACAGAGCCCGACAGAGCCCGACAGAGCCCAGTAGAGCCCGACAGAGCCCGTCAGGGCCCGACAAGGCCCGACAGGGCCCAGTAGAGCCCGACAGAGCCCGACAGAGCCCAGTAGAGCCCAGTAGAGCCCGACAGAGCCCGACAGAGCCCGACAGAGCCCGACAGGGCCCGACAGAGCCCGACAGAGCCCGACAGGGCCCGACAAGGCCCAGTAGAGCCCGACAGAGCCCGACAGAGCCCGACAGAGCCCGACAGAACCTGACAGAGCCCGACAGAGCACAGTAGAGCCCGACAGAGCCCGACAGAGCCCGACAGAGCCCGACAGGGCCCGACAGGGCCCGACAGGACCCAGTAGAGCCCGACAGAGCCCGACAGAGCCCGACAGAGCCCGACAGGGCCCGAAAGGGCCCAGAAGAGCCCGACAGAGCCCGACAGAGCCCGACAGAACCCGACAGAGACCGACAGAGCCCGACAGGGCCCGACAGGGCCCGACAGGGCCCGACAGAGCCCGACAGGGTCCGACAGAGCCCGACAGGGCCCAGTAGAGCCCGACAGAGCCCGACAGAGCCCGACAGAGCCCGACAGAGCCCGACAGGGCCCGACAGAGCCCGACAGAGCCCGACAGAGCCCGACAGGGCCCAGTAGAGCCCGACAGAGCCCGACAGAGCCCGACAGGGCCCGACAGAGCCCGACAGAGCCCGACAGGGCCCGACAGGGCCCGACAGAGCCCTGTAGACCCCGACAGAGCCCGACAGAGCCCGACAGAGCCCGACAGGGCCCGACAGGGCTCAGTAGAGCCCGACAGAGCCCGACAGGGCCCGATAGAGCCCGACAGAGCCCGACAGAGCCCGACAGAGCCCGACAGGGCCCAGTAGAGCCCGACAGAGCCCGACAGAGCCCGACAGGGCCCGACAGGGCCCGACAGAGCCCGACAGGGCCCGACAGAGCCCGACAGAGCCTGACAGAGCCCGACAGGGCCCGACAGAGCCCGACAGAGCCCGACAGGGCCCAGTAGAGCCCGACAGAGCCCGACAGAGCCCGACAGAGCCCAGTAGAGTCCGACAGAGCCCGACAGGGCCCAGTAGAGCCCGAGAGAGCCCGACAGGGCCCAGTAGAGCCCAGTAGAGCCCGACAGAGCCCGACAGAGCCCGACAGAGCCCGACAGGGCCCGACAGAGTCCGACAGAGCCCGACAGGGCCCGACAGGGCCCGACAGAGCCCGACAGGGCCCGACAGGGCCCGACAGGGCCCAGTAGAGCCCGACAGAACCCGACAGAGCCCAGTAGAGCCCAGTAGAGCCCGACAGGGCCCGACAGGGCCCGACAGGGCCCAGTAGAGCCCGACAGAGCCCGACAGGGCCCGACAGAGCCCGACAGAGCCCGACAGAGCCCGACAGGGCCCAGTAGAGCCCGACAGAGCCCGACAGAGCCCGACAGGGCCCGACAGAGCCCGACAGAGCCCGACAGAGCCCGACAGGGCCCGACAGAACCCGACAGAGCCCGACAGAGCCCAGTAGAGCCCGACAGAGCCCGACAGAGCCCGACAGAGCCCGATAGGGCCCAGTAGAGACCAGTAGAGCCCGACAGAGCCCAGTAGAGCCCGACAGAGCCCGACAGAGCCGACAGAGCCCGACAGGGCCCGACAGAGCCCGACAGAGCCCGACAGGGCCCAGTAGAGCCCGACAGAGCCCGACAGAGCCCGACAGAGCCCGACAGAGCCCAGTAGAGCCCGACAGAGCCCGACAGAGCTCGACAGGGCCCGACAGAGCCCGACAGAGCCCGACAGGGCCCGACAGAGCCCGACAGAGCCCGACAGAGCCCAGTAGAGCCCGACAGAGCCCGACAGGGCCCGACAGGGCCCGACAGGGCCCAGTAGAGCCCGACAGAGCCCGACAGAGCCCAGTAGAGCCCAGTAGAGCCCGACAGAGCCCAGTAGAGCCCGACAGAGCCCGACAGAGCCCGACAGAGTCCGACAGAGCCCGACAGCGCCCGACAGGGCCCGACAGGGCCCGACAGAGCCCGACAGAGCCCGACAGAGCCCAGTAGAGCCCGACAGAGCCCGACAGAGCCCGACAGAGCCCGACAGAGCCCGACAGAGCCCAGTAGAGCCCGACAGAGCCCGACAGAGCCCGGCAGAGCCCGACAGGGCCCGACAGAGCCCCCGACAGGGCCCGACAGGGCCCAGTAGAGCCCGACAGAGCCCGACAGAGCCCGACAGAGCCCAGTAGAGCCCGACAGAGCCCGACAGAGCCCAGTAGAGTCCGACAGAGCCCGACAGGTCCCGACAGGGCCCGACAGGGCCCAGTAGAGCCCGACAGAGCCCGACAGGGCCCAGTAGAGCCCAGCAGAGCCCGACAGAGCCCGACAGAGCCCGACAGAGCCCGACAGTGCCCGACAGAGCCCGACAGAGCCCGACGGGGCCCGGCAGGGCCCGACAGAGCCCGACAGGGCCCGACAGGGCCCAGTAGAGCCCGACAGAGCCCGACAGAGCCCAGTAGAGCCCAGTAGAGCCCGACAAGGCCCGACAGGGACCGACAGGGCCCAGTAGAGCCCGACAGAGCCCGACCGGGCCCGACAGAGCCCGACAGAGCCCGACAGGGCCCAATAGAGCCCGACAGAGCCCGACAGGGCCCGACAGAGCCCGACAGAGCCCGACAGAGCCCGACAGGGCCCGACAGAGCCCGACAGAGCCCAGTAGAGCCCGACAGAGCCCGACAGAGCCCGACAGAGCCCGACAGGCCCCAGTAGATCCCAGTAGAGCCCGACAGAGCCCAGTAGAGCCCGACAGAGCCCGACAGAGCCCGACAGAGCCCGACAGGGCCCGACAGGGCCCGACAGGGCCCGACAGAGCCCAGTAGAGCCCGACAGAGCCCGACAGAGCCCGACAGAGCCCGACAGGGCCCGACAGGGCCCAGTAGAGCCGACAGAGCACGACAGGGCCCGACAGAGCCCGACAGGGCACGACAGAGCCCGACAGAGCCCGACAGAGCCCGACAGGGCCCGACAGGGCCCAGTAGAGCCCGACAGAGCCCGACAGAGCCCACAGAACCCGTCAGAGCCCGACAGAGCCCGACAGAGCCCGACAGAGCCCGACAGAGTCCGACAGAGTCCGACAGAGTCCGACAGAGTCCGACAGGGCCCAGTAGAGCCCGACAGAGCCCGACAGAGCCCGACAGGGGCCGACAGAGCCCGACAGGGCCCGACAGAGTCCGACAGAGCCCGACAGAGATTGACAGAGCCCGACAGGGCCCGACAGAGCCCGACAGAGCCTGACAGCGCCCGACAGGGCCCGACAGGGCCCGACAGGGCCCGACATAGCCCGACAGAGATTGACAGAGCCCGACAGGGCCCGACAGAGCCCGACAGAGCCCGACAGGGCCCAGTAGAGCCCGACAGAGCCCGACAGAGCCCGACAGAGCCCAGTAGAGCCCGACAGAGCCCGACAGAGCCCGACAGAGCCCGACAGGGCCCGACAGGGCCCGACAGAGCCCGACAGAGCCCGACAGAGCCGACAGGGCCCGACAGGGCCCAGTAGAGCCCGACAGAGCCCGAGAGGGCCCGACAGAGCCCGACAGAGCCCGACAGAGCCCGACAGGGCCCGACAGAACCCGACAGAGCCCGACAGAGCCCGACAGGGCCCGACAGGGCCCGACAGGGCCCAGTAGAGCCCGACAGAGCCCGACAGAGCCTGACAGAACCCCACAGGGCCCAGTAGAGCCCGACAGAGCCCGACAGAGCCCGACAGAGCCCGACAGGGCCCGACAGGGCCCGACAGAGCCCGACAGAGCCCGACAGCGCCCGACAGGGCCCAGTAGAGCCCGACAGAGCCCGACAGAGCCCGACAGAGCCCGACAGGGCCCGACAGAGCCCGACAGAGCCCGACAGGGCCCGACAGGGCTCAGTAGAGCCCGACAGAGCC